>NC_091980.1:259588281-259691387 GCF_044704955.1 Pristiophorus japonicus | reverse complement strand
CCCCCCCATCTTTTTCTCTCTTCCCCCCCCATCTTCTTCTCTCTTCTCCCCCCATCATCTTCTCTTCTCCCCCCCATCTTCTTCTCTTCTCTCCCCCCCCCCCATCTTTTTTTCTCTCCCCCCCCCATCTTTTTCTCTCTTCCCCCCCCCCCTCATCATCATCTCTCTTCCCCCCCCCCCCATCATCTTCTCTCTCCCACCCCCCATCATCTTCTCTTCTCCCCCCCCCCCATCATCTTCTCTTCTCCCCCCCCCCCATCATCTTCTCTTCTCCCCCCCCCCATCATCTTCTCTTCTCCCCCCCCCCCATCATCTTCTCTTCTCCCCCCCCATCATTTTCTCTCTCCCCCCCCCCATCATTTTCTCTCTTCCCCCCCATCTTTTTCTCTCTTCCCCCCCCTCATCATCTTCTCTCTTCCCCCCCCATCATCTTCTCTCTCCCCTCCCCCATCATCTTCTCTCTCCCCTCCCCCATCATCTTCTCTTCTTCCCCCCCCCCATCATCTCTTCTCCCCCCCGCCCCCCATCATCTTCTCTCTCCCACCCCCCATCACCTTCTCTTCCCCCCCCCCCCCATCATCTTCTCTTCCCCTCTTCTCCCTGGTGCTGCAGGTGAGTAGAAATAATTTTTTATTTATTGAGTGATTTTTAATTTTTAAATTTATTTAGATTGATTTATTAGTTTATTTATCATTTATTATTGATGATGGCTCTTTATTTGTAAAAGTGAAATGTTTAGTGGTTGTTAACCCCCCCCCCCCCTCGTTCCCTACACCTGATTTGTAACCTACACCTGATTTTCTAAGTGTAGGCAAGGTTTTTCTGAGCGTACAAAAATCTACACTTACTCCATTCTAAGTTAGTTTGGAATAAGTTTTCACTGCCTAAACTTTCAAAACAGGGGTGTGTGGCTGGACACACACCCCCTTTTGGAAAAAAAATCTGTTCCAAACTGAAACTGTTCTAACTGACTAGAAGTGGAGCAAACTAAATGCCGAGAATTGCAATTTCTAAGATACTCCATTCTAAACCAGTTGCTCCAAAAAAATGGGAGCAACTCAGGCCGAAACTTGACCCCCATTTCTCTGTTTGAAAACCCTGCACTGAATGTTCTACATCTGCCTTTGCATTCACTGTAACTAATTTCCACAGCAATCAGCTGCTAATGCTGCACAACCACCAGAAGCATAAAGCTTCGGGAAAGGTTTTACCTTGATCATCTGATTTGTTGGCAATCCATCAAACTGACCAGACTGTCCAAGCTCAACTCCAAGCAACAAAACACAAGAGTAACCCCAAAGAAAACTACTACAGATGCTGGAAATTTGAAATAAAAATAGAAAATACTGGAAATGCTCAGCAGATCAGGCAGCATCTGTGAAGAGAGAAACATAGTTAACGTTTCAATCGATGACCTTTCATCAGAACTGGAAAAAGTTTAGAGATGTAACAGATTTTAAGCAAGTACAGAGGCAGGAAAAGGGGGAGGTGGGGAGAGAGGAAAGTCTGTGATAGACCCATCTTTCATTTCTTTTATTGTCCCATTATCACCCCCTTTGCCTTGCATCTTCATTCCTTTTGTCATTTAATCACTCATGCCTTCCACTCTATCACAGTATTGCCAGCATTTTTTATTTTTATTGCAAGAGTAAGCCATTGACCAAGGATCTCTGAAAGTTGCTTTAGTTCAGTATTTTCTGCCTTAGATGCCTACTACAGTATATCTTCACTTCACATGTAAGTTTGTAAGCGGTACCAGCAGCACCCTGTGCTGTATCAACCTCGATAAACATAGTTGGTCTGCTGGTGTCAAATGAGTCACATGAAACTAATAACATTCCATCTTAGCCGAGAGGAAGAATTTGCTGAGAGCAGGATTAAAAAAATGATTTCACAGCTCTCTATCCAGGGTTCCAGTCATATCACCTTTGACGACCAGAAAACTTGGATATCACAGTCTTCACCATAACCTTTTCGAGATTTACCCCTCTGCTCCATCACTTGCGTGGGAAAACATGATGCCGTTTGTCACTGTCTTGAAGATTGACAGATTTTACAGAGCTTCCAACGAGAGTTTAAAAAAAAACCTGTGTAATCAGCTTGTAGAAAACTGTCTGTTGGCTCTTTTATAGGCCGCCCTAATAAGGAAATTTCCCAGCGCAGGCCAAAGAACACATTGTTTAAGAAAGTATTTAAAAAAAGCTGGTGATTATATTCTCAAAGCACTGCAACTAAGAGCAGTTATTAAGAAAGAAATAATTTGCTTTAACACATTACTCAAACATCCCAAACTGCTTCATGTATAATAAAGTATATTGTGCCATCGCTGTTATGTGGGTAAATGTGGCAGCCATTTTGCACACAGCAGAGTCCCATAAACAGATGAATAATCTGTTTTTGATGCTGCTGGTTGAGGGAGGAATGTTGGGCAGGACGCAGTGCCTGTACATACAGTGTCTTGGGATCTTTAACATCCACTTGAACAGGAAAACAGGACCTTGGTTTAACATCTCATCTGATAGATGGCACCGCCAACAGTTCAGTACTGCACTGAACATAAGAAATAGGAGCAGGAGTAGGCTATATGGCTCCTCGAGCCTGCTCCGCCATTCAATAAGATCATGGTTGATCTGATCATGGACTCAGCTCCACTTCCCTGCCTGCTCCCCATAACCTCTTATCCCCTTATCGTTGAAGAAACTGTCTATTTCTGTCTTAAATTTATTCAATGTCCCAGCTTCCACAGCTCTCTGAGGCAGTGAATTCCACAGATTTACAACCCTCTGAGAGAAGATATTTCTCCTCATCCCAGTTTTAAATGGGCGGCCCCTTATTCTAAGGTCATGCCCTCTAATTCTAGTCTCCCCCATCAGTGGAAACATCCTCTCTGCATCCATCTTGTCAAGCCCCCTCATAATCTTATACATTTCGATAAGATCACCTCTCATTCTTCTGAATTCTAATGAGTAGCGGCCCAACCAACTCAACCTTTCCTCATAAGTCAACCTCCCCATCCCCAGAATCAACCTAGTGAACCTTCTTTGAACTGCCTCCAAAGCAAGTATATCCTTTCGCAAATATGGAAACCAAAACTGCACACTATTTCAGGTGTGGCCTCACCTATAACTGTAGCAAGACTTCCCTGCTTTTATCCCCTTTGCAATAAAGTATCAGCCTAGATTATGTGTTCTAGTGCAGGGGTGCATCTTGAACTTGCATCGTTCTGCTTCAAATATGAGAATACAGGTGCAGCGCCCCGAATCCGGAACCCTCGGGACCAAGGCCGTTCCGGATTTTGCATTTTGCCGGATTTTGGAACATATTTCTGATGTCACGAATCCGGAAACATCCGAGCCCAGGTTCGGGTATTTCCGGATTTCGGAACGTGGGGGTGGCGGGTATTGTTCGCCGGGCAATGAGGTCATCGGGGATGGTGTTCGCCGGGCGATGAGGTTGTCGGGGATGGTGTTTGCTGGGCCCTGCCGCTGTGGAGGTGTTTGGGCAGGCCCCCGCCGCCGGGGAAGAGTTCGGGTGGGACCCACCAAGGAGATGCGCGGGCGGGCCCCGCCGCCAAGGAAGTGTTTGAGTGGGGCCCGCTGCCGAGGAGGTGTTCGGGCGGGGCCCTCCACCGAGGAGGTGTTCGGGCGGGGCCCACCGAAGAGCTGGTCGGGTGGCCCCATTGCAGAGGAGGTGTTCGGGTGGGCTGGCAAGGAGGCCTCGGGGTAAGCGCAATGGCGACGAAGCCTGAGGTCGAGCAGCGGTGAGGCGAGGCCCGAGGTCGGCGGGTCTGGGTTCCGGAACATTTTACAGATTCTGGACGATTGCCACCAATGAGTCTGGATTCCGGAACATTCTGGTTTCCGGAACTCCGGATTTTGGACTTCAACCTGTACTACCGAGTCAAGCTATTTATTAGGCTTGTTAAGTCAAATACACCATCTCAGTTATAGCTACAGCAGATGTCTCTGCCACAATCCAGATTATTACCCAGATTATTATGTATTACTGTAAACTAATTGCAGCAGTTCAGTGTGGATGTTTTTGATGCAGGGGAGCTTCTGAAAATTGGTGGAAGATCCACTGCATCTTTTTTAGGATGAAGCTGAGTCGTTTATTAGAACATATTTGTTAGTTCTGCCAGAAATTGTTTGAATTCTTTTTCTTCAAAACAAATGAAGTTTTATTTATCAAGATTAACAAATTGGTACCTCCATGTCGATAGATTTTTTGACTCTAAGGGGATAGGGTGGGAAAGTGGAATTGAGGTCTAAGATCAGCCATGATCTTATTGAATGGCGGAGCAGGTTCGAGAGGCCATATGGCCTACACCTGCTTCTATTTCTTATGTTCTTATGTGTTCTCTGGACAAGCAAGAACCACCCAACAATTGATGCATGTTCTGTTTATACTGTTGTTACTTTTTGAACAAGATTGCATTGGGTTTCCCTCAACACTGTTTACACGGTAATTATCGGGAGTAACTTGGATAATTTCACCAAACGTTGATGTCTTGATCTGACAGCGCAGGATGAGAGCTTTTATGCTATGTCCTCCGAGGAGCATTTAGGTTTTCAGAGTCCCACTTCGACATGATGAAGAATATTCGATTCTGTTCAACCTCCACATAAAAAAACTTGCGAGGCATTGCTGTCACTGAGTTGGAAGTCTGATCGCTTTATTATGCTCAATTCCTGATCTGAGCTACGCCAAGTATAGATTACAGTGTCTCCCTGCTTGAAAGAAGAAAATCTGACTGGGGTACCCTCACCGACTTGCCATCGCACAACTTTAGGGCTGGGTAAACTGGGCATTAGCAGTGGTAATGCCCTGTAGGCAGAGGAGTTACAGGATCCATGCAGAACCTAGAAGTAGTAGGGAGAAAACTGGGGGTTCTTGATTTTTGTTGAAAGATAGATGCCATATTAAAAAAAAAACTCAACTCAATTTTCTCTCTTAACTGGTGCTGCGGCAACTATTGAGGTAAATTTTTGTTTGTCATTTTGCTCGCATGGCCATTTGAGGTCTCTGCTGATACTCTGGTCTTGGATGGTTCAAAAGAACTACAAACATTGAGAGAAGATAAGGTGACCAAGGGTGATTATTGCCCACTCTCATAGTGAAAGTAAAATTTTATTTATATAGAGTTCAAAATCCTTTCAAACTACATATAGTAGGTAATAGAAGATTTTGTTGCAGCAATTTATACAAATGCAATATTATTTATCTTCAGGCTCTGGCATTCTGCTTGTACAAGTGATGAGGCAGAAGTGATTGTTTTTGGTGGATGTGCTAACAATCTATTGGCTCGTCAACAAGCAGTAAGTATTTTTTTATACAGTATTTTAAACAATACTCTGATTTTGCTGTTATACACTGTTATCTCCCAAGAAGAGTATTGAGGTGTGGATTTATGGCGGTCAGAGTATCTGTCACTCTTCAGCACTAGTGGAGCTCTGCAACTCTACATCAGAGGATTACGTTTTTGGAGGACGCAAATTCAAATCTTTACTTAAGACCAAACTTTGTTATTTTAACCTCACAATTTAATGTATTATGAAGAAAACAAGAACTTTCTGTAAATGACATTTAAAGAAAATCTACAGGCTGTTGAAACAAGAAAAATTCTCTCAGTGTATTATGGAGTTTCTTCAACTAATAACACTATAGCAAGTAGTATAGTGCAACTTTCCTAGCAGCACTGTAAGTTTTTGCATAGTAACATAGATTTTGCTTTTATTTCCAATATAAAATGATGTGTTTCATATACAAATGTTCTGGCAATACTAGCTGATACCAAATAACTATCCAAATATACTGTTTACATTGGATAAGTTAGTTCAGTTCTACAGCTCTGAAGTAAAGTTAAGTAATACAGTAGGAACATGAAACATATCTTCACCAGAATAGAGCAAAGATGTTTCTGCAAGAAAACTGAGAACTAGCAGAATAATCAAGGATGCACTCAAAATGTAGACAGGTTAAAGAGAGTTACGGTACTGAGCCACGCACATTAAGACAGTTTCAGGTCCTTCCGGCCCATCCCCCTCACTCCCTCAGTCTACGTTGAGTTAACTGATCCCAGCTGAGTAGCAGCAGTGATGCTACAAGTGGTCTTAGTATCTGTGAACTAGGAAAGCGGTGGTGCTGTGTTCCCATTCCTCTTGGCAATCCAGTGACCCATGCAGGCATATGTTTAAATATCTGAGGAAGGCGAGGTCATGCTTTGATGTGATAACACACTCGGATGATTCACCGAAAGTACTCACTGCTAACACCCGCAGAATGTTCTCGTGATACCAGAACCATACCCAGCGTGTATTCACTAGAGTGTAGAAGAATGAGAGGGGATCTCATTGAAACATATAAAATTCTGACTGGGTTGGATAGACTGGATGTGGGATTATGTTTCCCCTGGCTGGGAAGTCTAGAACAAGGGGTCACAGTCTCAGGATACTGGGTAGGAATTTAGGACCGAGATGAGGAAAACATTTTTCACTCCGAGGGTGGTGAACCTGTGGAATTCTCTACCACAGAAGGCTATGGAGGCCAAGTCACTGAATATATTTAAGAGGGAGATAGATAGATTTCTAGAAACAAAAGACATCAAAGGGTATGGGGAAAAAGCAGAAATATGGTGTTGAGATAGAGGATCAGCCATGATCGTATTGAATGGCGGTGCAGACTCGAAGGGCCGAATGGCCTACTACTGCTCCTATTTTCTATGTTTCTATGAGTCAGTACCTTTGTGTGGCAAGGGAAAGAAAGGTGCAAGTACAAAATGATAAATAATTTGAAATGGAGCTAACAGAATAACAGAACTTTTTTTGGTTAGTAAAGAACAAGTACGTTATGATTATTTTTATCTTAGAATTTAGGCTTGTGTTGAATAATGAGCTGGTGCTTATCTTGTTATAACCCATATGGGATTGTAAAATAAAACGCAGAGGTTGTTGGATTTTTAAAAAAGCTTTTTATATTAAAGAACTAAAGGCATAATTGAAGAACTAAATGTGCCTTACAGAGATAGTTATTAAAGGACACTATTCTGGCTTGTTATAAATCTTGTGTTACAAAATGAATGTCTATTTAATTTATAAATGTTATAAGAAATCCAACCTCTGTAATTGGTCAAGTGAATGGTGAGAGCAGCCCAGGTTAACCTGATTACAGTTATTCCCTGAGACATCAGAGAAGCAAAGAACCATTTACCATAACTAAAATAGGCTGTGTGGTTGATAATGAAGAAGGAAGCTGTGGACTGCAGGAAGATATCAATGTACTGGTCAGGTGGGCAGAACAG
Organism: Pristiophorus japonicus; assembly: GCF_044704955.1. Lineage (NCBI taxonomy): Eukaryota > Metazoa > Chordata > Chondrichthyes > Pristiophoridae > Pristiophorus > Pristiophorus japonicus. The sequence goes on along the minus strand of NC_091980.1, from coordinate 259,684,087 downwards.
TGGCAAATGGAATTCAATGCGGATAAGTGTGAGGTAATTCATTTGGGAAGGTCTAACAAGGCAAGGGAATGCACATTAAATGGTACGACTTGAAAAGTGTAGAGGAACAAAGGGACCTTGGAGTGCAGGTCCACAGATCCCTGAAGGTAGCAGGCCAGGTAGATAAGGTGGTTAAAGAAGGCATATGGAATACTTGCCTTTATTAGTCAAGGCATGGAATACAAAATCAAGGAGGTTATATGCTTGAACTGTATAAAACACTGGTTAGGCCGCAGCTGCAGTACTGCGTGCAGTTCTGGTCACATTACAGGAAAGATGTAATTGCACTGGAAAGGGTGCAGAGGAGATTTACAAGAATGTTGCCTGGACTGGAGAATTTTGGCGATGAGGAAAGATTGGAGATGCTGGGTCTGTTTTGTTTGGCACAAAGGAAGCTAAGGGGAGACCTGATTGAGGTGTATAAAATTATGAGGGGCCTGGATAGAGTGGATAGGAAGGACCTGTTTCCCTTGGCAGAGGGGGTCAACAACCAGGAGGCATATATTTAAAGTAATGGGGAGTTGGTTTAGAGGATAAATTTCTTCAAGAGTGTGGTGGGGGTCTGCAACTCACTGCCTGAGGTAGGAATCCTCACCACATTTAAAAGATACTTGGATGTATACTTAAAGTGCCGTAACCTAAGTGGGATTAGGCTGGATAGCTCTTGGTCGGCCGGCGCGGACATGATAGGCCAAAATAGCCTCCTTCCGTTCTGTAAATGTCTATGATTTCTATGATTAAGGCTCATGTGTCAGCTGGTTGTTATATATGACCATTTTATTTGTAGAGAGCGAGGCAGGCTAAATGGTAATGGAGGAACTGATAGTCATTTACCGTAGCCTTTCATAATGTTATGTTGAAAATAATACAGAAAATGATTGACATCTGAGAATTTGATAATGAAAGTAAGCTATGCATTTTTTAAAATTTGCATTATAAGGTGACTTCGGTGTTTCCAGCAATTGTTTGGTAAGAAAAGTTATATGGACATAGTATTTTATGGATTGTTTTGAAAATCTTCCAGATTTGGAAAGTTCTGTTAATCTTGCTCACTTCCTAAGGATCGCAAAAGCAAGTGACATTAGGATGATTTCAGTCTATATATAATATAAACATTGACTTCTCAACCAATTCAAATAGTGTAAAAACATTTTGAAACTCTTGTTTTAAACATCTAAATTACTGTTATTTTTCTGCAGGCTCATAGTAATGACATCCTTGTCTTCTCCATACAACCCAAGTCCCTTGTCAGGTAAGAAGAGCATGATTTTAGCCAATATAAACATCTGCCAGGAGTACTAGGTCATAGTGAATTAGATCACTCTTACCTTTTGGACATGAATTTAAATCCAGCCCAGGCTGTTGAGATGGAATGTAAGGATTCTAAATTAAATGGACTTGGCAGCCTCAAGCCTGTCCTACTGGGCATGAATCCAAAATATCAAACTGTGCAATTCAACAGTAATTAGCAGCTTAACTAGAAATGTTTCTCTGGTATGCAGGGACTGGTTCTTCCCAATTTGGAGCTGAACCATATAAGGGCAATGTAGAGGGAGCTTTGTTCCTCCTCTGACCTGTGCTATGCCTCATTTGGGAGTATTTTTTGTCAGTACAGAATGTAAACTTTTATCCACATCGACTTTCCTTACTTGACTTTAAGATCAGCTACTTTTGCATTTTTTTTAGTTAGACCTTTGATGAAAAAGTTAATGCTGAAGATAGGGAATGATTAAGTCATAGCTGTTTTAATTTACTTTGTACCAAATAATGAAAACCTAAAATTGTTAAAATATATAACCAAGGCTAGTAAATGCCTTCAGGCTTCAAATATCCAGATGCTATAGGGTACCTTGAGTGCTTGAAGCATGTGCCCCATAAGGAGGTTTATATGCACGCCTGCTCCCACCTGATGTGTATTCACAAAAAGTGCTGCTCTGTCTTGCTCTTGTACTGAGCGGTTCAGAGAATACTTATGGGAGGTGCTACTACCCAGTTTCACGGTGTAAAGGAAGATGGGTCAACCAGAATCCTCTCTCTGAACAGCAGTTCCTGTATATCTCAAGCAGTATCAGGCAGCAACATGGATCTTTATAAAGTGCTCTGTTTATACCATATATTAAAACTTAATGAATTAGGTGAAGCAGGTTAAAAAGATGGATTTCGTATCTTATTTTTTCAAAGTAGCATGAGTTGTTGCACTGTGATATGAAGTTAATATTTATGCTTTAAATGTGAGTTTAAAGAGACAAAATCTTATAGATAAATAATTCTCTATACTATAATAAAGTTTGATTTTTGTAATGTTATTATTTTCATCCCTCAGACTTTGCCTAGAAGCAGTGATCCACTATAAAGAAATGTTGGCCAATATATGGGACTGTCTTCCAAAGCATCTGCTTCTTAATATCAATCAACGAGCTGGGAGCAGTAACACATCTGGATCATGAGTTCTGCCAATCAATTACATTTTCAATGATTATAAGCTTGATTTAGCTATTCTTTGTTCTAGCAGTCAGAAATACTATGTTGTTGTCATAAGCCAATGGTTGAGGGACACAGAAGCATGACCTTTGATTTTTATTGGTACCTGCATTTTTGCAGGCAGTTAATTTTTTTTGTTAAATTAGCTTTTCTTTTGAACATGAAGTTAATATGCTTATGTATGTATATGAATCTTCGATTCAGTGTTTTCTGTTTTGAATAAATGTGAAGCAAGAGAAAACTGGTTTACTTTTTCTGGCTCCCATGTTAGCTGACATTGTTAACAGACATTGTTAACAGTTCTTTCTTCAGGTACTGTCCCCCTCTCTCCTATTTAAAAACAACCTTCGACCCCTCAGTCCTTGCCCGTGCTCGCAAACGTGTTGTCGCCTCCCAAATCTGTGCCTTTTTCCGCAATTCCATGTTTGAATCCCTCCAATCCGGTTTCCGCGACTGCCTCCGTGACAAAGGCAAACTATCCCTCCTCATCCTTCTTAACTTGTCTGCAGCCTTTGACATAGTTGACCACTCTATCATTCTCCAACACCACTCCACTGTCGTCCAGCTGGGTGGGACTGTACTCGCCTGGTTCCATTCTTATCTAATCGTAGCCAGAGAATCACCTGCAACGGCTTCTCTTCCCGCCTTTGCATCATTACCTTAGGTGTCCCCCAAGGATCTATCCTGGGCCCCCCTCCTATTTCTCATCTACATGTTGCCCCTTGGCGGCATCATCTGAAAATACAATGTCAGTTTTTACATGGACGTTGATGACACCCAGCTCTACCTCACTAGCATTTCTCTCGACCCCTCCTCGCTCTCTAAATTGTCAGACTGCTTGTCTGACATCCAGTGCTGGATGAGTAGAAATTTTCTCCAATTGAATATTGGGAAGACCGAAGCCATTGTTTTCAGTCCCTACCACAAACTCCATCCCTCTCCCCAAGTTCTATCTGAGGCTGAACCAGTTCACAACCTTGGTGTCATATTTGACCCTGAAATTAGCTTTTGATTACATATCCACAGTATAACTACTAAGACCGCCTATTTCCACCTCCATAACATCACCCGTCTCCACCCTTGCCTCAGCTTATCCGCTGTTAAAACCCTCATCCATGCCTTTGTTACTTCTAGACTTGACTATTCCAACACACACCTGGCTAGCCTCCCACATTCTACCCTACATAAACTAGAGGTGATCCAAAACTCGCTGTCAAGTGTTCCAACTCGCACCAAGTCCCGCTCACCCATCACCCCTGTGCTCGCTGACCTACATTGGCTTCCGGTTAAGCAACTCCTCTGTAAGGGGATAAAATACGGTCACTAAAGTGGGAGACAGACGGTCACTAAAAAGGATACAGTTATACAGGGCCTTGGTGAGACCGCACCTGGAGTATTGTGTGCAGTTTTGGTGGTCTTACCTAAAAAAGGATAGTGAGTGAATGTTGTGAATTGATCTGACACGTGGTCCAGATTGTATGTAAAGCACGCTTATACACTTGCTTGAATGGGTTTTAAGGGGAAGCAAAGCTTGATGGTTAATAAACCATCCATTGTATTAACCTTAGTACAGACTCATGGAAACTGTATTCAGTACAGAACAAGGACAGTAAAATGTTTGGGAACATAGATTATAGCAGCATGGGAACAGGATGGCATTGACTGGTAGTTTTGACGAGTTCTTGGGAGAGGGTTAAGGAGGCACCACCCTGGAAAACAAAGTTAATCAACAAATGAGGAACTGAAGCAAAGTTGACACCACTGAATAACACTTTCCAGAAGGGTGACATATGATGGGAGATGGACAGGTGGGGGAGAGCCACTTGGAGCCAGTCTAGTGAGGGTCGACGAATCAATGTAACTTCGCTGATAGCAGTAGGCCAATCGGTGATTTTGTAGGAGGGTCGCACACCTCGAAAAATTGTGTAATTGTAATTGTAAAACCTCTGATCGGAGAAGTGTTCATCGGAACCCTTCCCTAGCATGCTTGAATAAAACCAGTTAAACCAAGGTTTTGTCTGAGTGATTCCGTGGTCGCTATACAGATGGGTGTCGATTCCTTATATCAGGGAGTCCACCTTGAGGAAAAAGTTGTCTTTTTACTCCAACAGCCTCAATTTCAAAACCCTCCATGGCCTCGCCCCTCTCTATCTCTGTAATCTCTTCCAGCCTGACAACACCCCACCCCCCTCTAATTCTGCCCTCTTGAGCATCCCGGATTATAATCGCTCATCCATTGGTGGCCTTGCCTAGTCCCCAAGCTCTGGAATTCCCTTAAAACCTACCTCTTTGACTAAGCTTTTAGTCACCTACCCTAATTTCTCCTTATTGCAGTCGAATTTTTTAAAATCTCAAAACACTCCTGTGAAGCGCCTTGGGATGTTTCATTACATTAAAGGCACTATATAAATACAAGTTGTTGTTGATATCCATCAGGGGAATATTTAAGCATTCTCCAACCTTCAAAACAATGTGATGGTTTGTTCACAAGTTCATTTGTTGAACTCAACTCTTTCTCTCTCTCTTTCCTCCCCCCCCCCCACACACATACACCAGATGCAATTTTAATCTCCCATTCATTCAGCTCTTCTACAAAAATGAATAGGTACACTTTCAAATTAGGAGGGGAGAAAGAGAGCATCTCAGGATATTCTTCCACGACTTAAGACATTTCAGGATCTAAGTGATTCCCATTCTGCATTATATATAAATGACTCAATCTGGATTTGCATACCAGTTCTTTTTCAACTCTGATCAATCATCTACCATTGGTCTGCACCCAGAAAAACATCTTCGGACTTGGATCATGTTGAGTACGCTGTTGCAAATTTTTGCTGCCTGCAGTTCTGGCATCACTAATTCATGCTCACATTGCTGTTTTTGTTTTTATGGTACATGCTTCAGTCCAAGGTGTTCATTTAAACTAAATCAGTATCAGTTGCCAAGTTATATAATCGATCATGATTGATGCTGATATCTCCAAGTCAATTTGGCCCTAGTTTCCTTTCACATTTTTAAAAAACATTTGAACATTTGCCATAGTTAGGTAAAGGGAAATATAAAAGCCAATCATTAGTACAGAGTGGGGCACAACCATTCTTCAGAATCTTGCATCTAATTGAAATCTTGTCAAACTGTTCTGACTATATTGTCACAAGTCATATATAAGATGCAATAATTTGAACATTTGTACAGCTTGATAAACCTTTATTTGGCAACTGCTTTACAATTACATATAGTATACAACTTACATTGTTGATATGCACCAAGTGAAATAGTTTGGCATTGACTGTACAATTGTCCCAGACACATTGGAAGCTTGTGCAGATATTTACTTTTTGTTTTCATACAGCGATATTTTAACACTTGCATCTTAAGCAGCTGTAATTTGACAAGTGGCATTGGACAAGATAATATTTCTAGCCTTGCCTGATAGTGTGCAGAAATAGGATGAGTCTCAAATGTGTCTGCCATATGATCACTAACCAACCAACATTTACTCTCCATACTCAATGACAAAAAAATGTCTACTTGGGTAAGGTGCCTGGTATCCTTGAATCTATATCCCAGCATGTACTACTGTCGAGAAGGGGGGTGGGATTTGGAGACACACAGAGGAAATCTTCAAATTGGCCATGTGCTATAATCCTCACATTTACCATTACTGTTCAATTCTGGCTTAAATAAAGGAATGATTTGGCAAGCCTGCTGTGACCTTTGCTGATGCTCTCACTTTGATAGGTGCACCAACCTCCTGTGTCTGCTACAGTTAATAGTCATCTTTCGAGAACAAAGTAGGAATGTTACGTTCACTATGCAGAGGCACTCATTGTTTTTATTTAGTGACGGGAACAATGAATTGGATATAGTGTTTTGTGCTGAACCAAGACAATCAAACTAAACTGGGTTGTATACCAAGAATACAACTTCATATTTACAGTTAACAATTGAAAAAATAAATGGATAATTTCCTAATATTAGAGAACAGAGATTTGGTGCTATTGTGGAACATTTGTCTGAGTGGGGGCAGAACAAGGATTGGAGGTCTGCCTAAAGTCTTTTGTTACTCCTAACTATTTTCCAAGGGGAGCAGGATTACTGACCACAACCATTTTTCAGATGAAGTCCTTCACATACCAAGTTTCATCTTCTGTGGTCAGTAGTCCGTGCAAGAAAGGAACCTGGGCCTTGGAATGTATTTTAAAAACAAAATGTGAAAGCATCAGCATGGTTTAATTCTTGGTATTTACATGCAGTACTTTTTTTTTCCAAAAAAAAGAGAATGTGTAAAGCAATTGAATAAGAAAGACATTCTTCCACAGCTTGCAATAATCCAAAAATCATCTAGTCTTGAAAGAGTAGCAGAGAGAAAGTTGCAAGGGATGGCAGTGTATGGACATCCAGGAAACTAGTGAGTGATCTGTCTCTGTTTTTAAAGGGTTTTAAAAGTCAGAAATCTAAAGTAAATTGTTGAAAAAGGATTAGGCAGACCTCCAACGGTTGCATCTTTTTATCTAGCCTATCTGCAATGTTAGAAGGAGAGGTTGAAACAATTTGACTTGCAATCAAACTAAATAGGAGGCAGTTTTTACCAACCCAGTAAAGAACAGTTTTGGGAATGGTTATTTGCAGTCCTCAATATATATGTATATTAAATTTGATATCAGGAAGGGCAAATTCTGTAACTCATCTTGAAAGGTTAAGCAAGACGATGAAAGTTTCTGAAGATCATTAATAAGGAGATATTGCACATAATGAATTAGTGAATGGTTCAGTTTCGATACTAATTTCAAGAAAAGTAATTTTGATACCTAGCCAAATAAAATAAACCAATGCAATTATTCACCCCTCATCCAAAAAAAAACAAGTTTTCTGTAGTTTGATAAGCTGGACTTCACGGTCAACGTCAAAATGCTTTGATGACAATATGGAATACAAAATGACTGGCATTTCCAAACCAGGCATTAATATATATTTCGGGCAAAACAGTTACTTTGGATATTGTGTATATAAATGTTCAGCAATAGCTTTTATTTCTAAATTTTGTGCAGCATCAAACTAAGAACAAAGACACATCTTTATCACTTATTCTGGTTACATTTAAATTCTTAATGAAGCAGCTCTTGAAGGTTTTCATCATTACACATGCTACACATTGATGGGCAGTCCTTGGAGATACTTAAATTCAAACCAAAGTAAATCCAGTGTAGTTATTTCCGTTTTTTTGCTATTAAGTTAGGTGCTGAAACTTTCACCTTGCCAGGAATGTTTCTTGACAAGTCAGTATCCTAAATTAGAAAAAAAAATGCATTTTAGTCTACAGTATCATCACTGATATCGAAGAAAACTGGACTCTATTTCCAATATTTCAAATGGATTTGTGGTGAAGGGGAAAACTATGTAACCATCAGTAAGGAGAACACACACACATACACGATCTTGAAATTTGTGAGCAATTAAATAATTCAGTTTTAAAGTGAACTTTTAATTGCTTCAACTGCTCCTTGTCGACTACAGTAGAGACACATACAGCCATGGACTGGGTAGAAATACATATACTTACGTACAGCAGTAGAAATAAATATAGCTTTTCAAGATGAAGACCAACTGACCATCTTTATTTTTCAGTAAACATACCAATTATACCATTTCATCTCAAGTATCACAACAAAAATAGAGCTAGTTTATTAATTAAGTAGCATGAGCTTTTAGCATTATTCTACATTACATTACTACAGGGTATAATAAACTATAAGCAAGTGTTCACAATATATTCCAAGTTAATTTAATATCTGTATTTCCTTAAAATAACACCCATGTGTTCTCCACATCTGTCAGAACATGCAGATCTCCTGTTAATTTTACAGTTTTACAGTTTAATGATCTGTAATCTCAGTGATGTAACTTCAATGTTTTTAACTCAAAACTGCCTCCTTAACTGCATTAACCACTTGCCCTCATGTGATGCCCATTTTGTGTGAATTAAGATACAAAGGAAAAAAAAAGTGAACATATTACATATCGCAATGAGCTAAAAGCCTTCATGCAAACTGTGGCTCCAAAGATACATCTACTGTACTTATAAATATTCAGTCTATTTCCTAAATAAAAATGTTTTCGTTTGATACTGTGTTTGAAGAGGATAAAGTTCCATTGTGATAGAAATATTTAAAAACGTAATTACCTTCACACTGCGTAATAAGTCTTTTTCCCGTTGCATAGCTTCCCTAGAATGCATGAAGCTGTGCAAAGCAGTTTTAGCCGCTAAAAAACAAAATCAATAACCATTTCACATAGCCAATTTGAAACAAATTTGTGGAGAAGATACAGTATCAAGGATTTTACATACCCTTCCCTTTCTTCTGTGTACCAGGAGTGAGTTTCACCTTGTACCTAAAGTAGAACAATACAAATTAAATGGTTTGTTTTGTACACCACCTAAATTCCCCCCCACCCCCCAAACCCTACTTCCGTCCCTGGAAAAAAAACATCTCCCAACTCTCTTACAACTACATTTATGAAATCCCAACTGTCCAGCCTTTGGCTGTCCATTCACCACGATATTTCTGCTCAAGCATACCCTCACCACCACCTTTGATACCCTTGTCTCTATTAAAACAATTTCTCTCTCTCTCACCCTGGTTGTTCCCCTCGGTACGGCCCTCATTTTCACTCCCTTAAGTCCAAGGGACGCAGACTTGAATGGTTATGGCGGACAACTGGTTTAGCCATTCATCACCAGAACTGGCTGGACCACACAAAGCATTATCGGGTCCTGTTCTCGTTTGCCAAAATTGCTCACTATTCCAGATTCATTCTGGAATGCAAAGATAAACACCAGATTCTATTCTCCACTGCTAACCGTCTTCTTAAAACCCTCTCCCCTGTCTCCTCTACTCTCACCTCCAACAAGTGTGAGAAGCTCATGGATTTCTTTGTTTCTAAGACTGAGATCATCCGTTCAGCTGTCTCTGCCACTTTCCCCCACCTCTAGCCCACTGGGCCAAACGTCCTCCAAGGCCTGCCCTGATCTCATCTTTCTCCAGTTTCTCTACGATCTCCCCTCATGACTTCTCTGCGCTCATTTTGCCCATGAGACCCACTTCCTGCTTCCTCGACCCTACTGCCATCAAACTGCTGACCACCCAACTTCCTTTTCTGGCTCCCATGTTAGCTGACAGTGTTAATGGTTCTCTCTCCTCAGATACTGTCCCCCTCTTCCTCAAATCTGCCGTTATCACCCCTCTCAAAAAAACAATACTTGACCCCTCTGTCCGTGCAAACTACCATCCCATCTCCGTCGTTGAACGTGTTGTCGCCTCCCAAATCCGTGCCTATCTTTCCCGCAACTATGTTTGAATCCTTCCAATCAGGTTTCAGCCCCTTACACAGTACCAAGACGGTTCTCAAAGTTACAAATGACATCCTTTGTGACTGTGACAAAGGTAAACTATCTCTCCTCATCCTTCTTGACTTGTCTTCAGCCTTTGACATGGTTGACAACTCCATCCTTCTCCAACACCTCTCCAATGTTGTCCAGCTGGGTGGGACTGCACTCGCCTGGTTCCATTCTTATCTATCTAATCGTAGCCAGAGAATCACCTGCAACGGCTTCTCTTCCCACTCCCGCATCGTTACCTCTGGTGTCCCCAAGGATCTATCCTTGGCCCCTTCCTATTTCTCATCTACATAGAAAATAGGTGGAGTAGGCCATTCGGCCCTTCGAGCCTGCACTGCCATTCAATAAGATCATGGCTGATCATTCACCTCAGTACCCCTTTCCTGCTTTCTCTCCATACCTCTTGATCCCTTTAGCCGTAAGGGCCATATCTAACTCTCTCTTGAATATATTCAATGAACTGGCATCAACAACTCTCTGCGGTAGGGAATTCCACAGGTTAACAACTCAGTGAAGAAGTTTCTCCTCATCTCAGTCCTAAATGGCGTACCCCTTTTCCTTATGTTGCCCCTCATCCGAAATCACACATCAGTTCCCACATGTACGCTGATGACACCCAGCTCTACCTCACTGCCACTTCTCTCTACCCTTCTACAGTCTTTAAATTGTCAGACTGCTTGTCCGACATCCAATTCTGGATGAGCAGAAATTTTCTTCAATTAAATATTGGGAAGATCGAAGCCATTGTTTTCGGTCCCTGCCACAAACTCCGTTCCCTAGCCACTGATTCCATCCCTCTCCCTAACATTTGTCTGAAGTTGAACCACATGTTCGCAACCTTGGTGTCATATTAGATCCCGGAATGAGCTTCCGACCACATATCCACAGCATAACTAAGACCGTCTATTTCCACCTCCGTAACATGGCCTGTCTCCATCCTTGCCTCAGCTCATCTGCTGCTGAAATCCTAATCCATGTCTTTGTCACCTCTAGATTTGACTATTTCAACGCACTTCTGGCTGGCCTTCCACGTTCTACTCTCCGTAAACTTTAAGTCATCAAAAACTCAGCTGCCCGTGTCCCAACTTGCACCAAGTCCCATTAACCCATTCTCCCTGTACTCGCTGACCTACATTGGCTCCTGGTTAAGCAATGCCTTGATTTCAAAATTCTCATCTTTGTTTTCAAATCTCTCCATGGTTTTGCCCCTCCCTATCTCTAATCTCTTCCAGCGCTCCCCCCTACCCCCCCTCCCCACAAAGTTAACAGTGTAACTATTTACAATGTGAGTTGATCTGGGGCCTTTCTTTCCCTGATTGATCGTCTCGGTGCAAATGCTGGTTTTGGTGAATCGTTTGTTGGGCCCTTGCTGAGCTGCTGTGCAGCGGGCCTTTTTGGGCTGTCTGGTGTGGCGAGTCCTGCTGGGCTGCTGCGGGTGATGGGTTCTGCTTCGTGGCCAACCGCAGTGTCGGTTGCCACTGGTGTGTATGTTGAGGGGGTCAAAGGTGGTAGGGTCCAAAGTGGGTTGCTGTGGATAGTCCGTGAATCTGAGTTTGATTTGGTCCAAGTGTTTCTGGTGAATGAGTCCATTTGAAAGTTTGACCCGAAACACCCTGCTCCCCGCTTTGGCCACAATGAGTGCCGGGAAGCTACTTGGGACCTTGTCCATAGTTCAACACAAATACAGGATAATTGATTTCAATTTCACGTGACACATTTGCGCTATCATGATATGTACTTTGTTGAAGCTGCCTGCTCTCTACCTGTTCATGTAGATCATGAGCAGTTCAGCAGGTGGAATCCCAGTGAGCGAGTGAGGTCTCGTGCGGTAGCCAAGCAGGACTCGGTATAGGCGAGTCTGCAGTGAGCCTTCAGTTACCCTCTTCAAGCTCTGCTTGATAGTTTGCACTGCTCTCTCTGCCTGACCATTGGATGCAGGTTTGAACGGGGCAGATGTAACATGTTTGATCCCATTACGGGTCATGAACTCTTTGAACTCGGCACTGGTGAAACATGGCCCGTTGTCGCTTACAAGGACATCAGGCAGTCCGTGCATGGCAAACTTGGCCCGCAGGCTTCCAGTGGTGGCAGTGGACGTGCTTGCCGACATTATCTCACATTCAATCCATTTGGAGTATGCATCTACAACCACAAGGAACATTTTACCCAAAAACAGACCTGCATAGTCGACATGGACCCTGGACCACGGTTTGGAGGGCCAAGACCATAACTTAGTGGCGCCTCCCTGGGTGCATTGCTCAACTGCGAGCATGTGTTAAATTTGTGCACTCTGGACTCTAAGTCCGCATCGATACCGGGACACCACACGTGGGATCTGGCTATCACTTTCATCATTACAATGCCTGGGTGAGTACTGTGGAGGTCACTGATGAAAGTGTCCCTGCCCTTCTTGGGGACCACTACCCGATTACCCCACAGAAGACAGTCTGCCTGTATAGACATTTCATCTTTGCGCCGCTGGTACGGCTTTATTGCTTCCTGCATTTCCACTGGGACACTGGACCAGCTCCCGTAAAGCACACAATTTTTTACTAAGGACAGTAAGGGGTCCTGGCTCGTCCAGGTTCTAGTCTGTCGGGCTGTAACAGGTGATTGCTCACTCTCGCCTTGTGATGGATGGGTTGCGCCCCCGGAATTAGGTGGATCTGCACTTTTGCTCCTTGGAACTTCCCGATACCTGGTTCGAACAGCGAAGGGAACTTGTTTAAGACCTGGGCACACGAAGTGTCGTCAGCGGGCGAGAGCGCTCGGACGCTGTCCCAGTTCCAGCGTATCTTTTCCAGCCAGCTCCTGTCAAGCAGTGTGGGACCATCGCCCAGTGGTAGCTTGTGCACTACTCCATCATAGGAGACCTTTACAGTAGCACTGCTGATTATGGGAATCAGTTCCTTCGTGTAAGTTCTCAGATTCGTGCGAATGGGAGTCAAGATTGGCCTTGAGGCCTTGCTGCACTGCAATTTATCGAAAGTCTTTTTGCTCATGATGGACTGGCTCGCGCCAGTGTCCAGCTCCACTGACACCGGGAGTCCATTTAATTCAATCTTCAGCATTACCGGGGGACATTTTGTGGTAAATGTGTGCACCCCATATACCTCTGCCTCCTCGGTCTGAGGCTCTGGTTCGTTGTAATCTGCCTTGGATCTGTCCTCCTCTGCAACATGGTGGTTTGCAGCTCGCCTGCACATACATTGGAGGTGTCCCATTGTTCCACAGCCCTTGCAAACGTAGCCTTTGAAGCGACATGAATGGAAACGATGATCACCCCCGCAGCGCCAACAAGGTGTTAATGGCCTTGCATTCATCACTTTTGATGGTGGACTCAGACATCTGCGGACGTGCAGCTGCAGGCATGTGGGGCCTGCCCTGTACGTTGCGATTTGAAAACATCATTTTGTTCACAGTACTTGTAGCAGCACTCGTGTACTGAGAGATTTGCTTAGTATTGTCACTGGTGGCAATGAATGCCTGGGCTATCGCTATGGCTTTACTCAAGGTTGGGGTCTCTACAGTCAAAAGTTTGAGAAGTATCACTTCATGGCCAATGCCAAGTACGAAGAAATCTCTGAGCACGTGTTCCAGATGTCCTTCAAATTCACAATGTCCTGCAAGGCGTCTTAGCTCGGCGACATAACTTGCCACTTCCTGGTCTTCAAGACCTTTTGTCGGTGTAGAAGCGGTACCTCGCCATCAGAACGCTTTCCTTCGGGTTCAGATGCTCTCGGACCAGTGTGCATAAATCATCATGCGATTTCTCTGTGGGTTTCGCTGGAGCAAGCAGATTTTTCATGAGGCCATACTTTGATGCCCCGCAGACGGTGAGGAGGATCGCCCTTCGTTTGGCAGCGTTCGCTTCTCCTTCCAGCTCATTGGCCACGAAGTATTGGTCGAGTCGCTCCACGAACGTTTCCCAATCATCTCCCTCCGAGAATTTCTCCAGGATGCCCATTGTTCTCTGCATCGTTGGGTTCGTCATCTGTATCTCGTCTCTAGTTGTTAAGTATGAATAAAGAGTCTGACTGGATACTGTGAGCTCAAAGTAAAGTGTGACCGTAGTCTTTTATTGCAGGTCTCCAGAGTGCCTCTCCAGCCTGTGAGGCCTCTTTAAGTACCTGTGCTCCCAAGGGATCCCACTATCCCTTGGGATTCCAGGGGGTGAGCCCTCTGGTGGCTACACAAGGTATATACAGGTTTACATATATAACACTTAGATATCAGTGAGATGGGTGTGCCTGCTTCTCACAACAATTCTGGGTACTCCACAGCAACAGATGGCCACTATTAGCCACTTAGTGCTGGTGAATTTTTAAAGCCGTCAGCAAGCTGACCAAGGTGAGTGAAGGCACGAGCACCCATGCACATGCTAGGATGTTAGTGGAAGCATGACTCTGCCATACTGTTCCACTGCCATGTTCTGTAACAACTGCACTGTGGGATTATATGTGTTTGCGCGAACATGTTCAGGCACATGTTTGAAGTGCCCCGCAAGCGCACTGATCACGGGTTGGGAGGATGGCACAGGTCAAGACACAAGGGAGAGGCATTGGCTCGACCAGCAGGGAGTGCTCATTGCAAAGTGAGTGAGAGCTGTGGGCCTTTGTGAGGAGGCAGGGCCAGCCATTTAGAGTAATTTGCAAGAACAGAATCAGTATTGGTTTTATAAAGAGGAGCAGGCTTGAAATTATCTCTGGCTGCCTCCGGTCACAGACCCCCTGGAAAGTCTCTACTGACCCCCATCATCATCATCATCATAGGCAGTCCCTCGGAATCGAGGAAGACTTGCTTCCACTCCTGAAGTTAATTCTTTGGTGGCTGAACAGTCCAATATGAGAGCCACAGACTCTGTCACAGATGGGACAGATAGTTGTTGAGGGAAGGGGTGGGTGGGACTAGTTTGCCGCATGCTCTTTCCGCTGCCTGCGCTTGATTTCTGCACGCTCTTGGCGTTGAGATTTGCAGTGCTCAGCGCCCTCCCGGATGCACTTTCTCCACCTCGGGTGGTCTTGGGCCAGGGGCTCCCAGGTGTCAGTGGGGATGTTGCACTTTATCAGGGAGGCTTTGAGGGTGTCCTTGTAACGTTTCCACTATCCACCTTTGGCTCATTTGCCGTGAAGGAGCTCCGCATAGAGCACTTGTTTTGGGAGTCACGTGTCTGGCATGCGAACTATGTGACCTGCCCAGTGAAGCTGATCGAGTGTGGTCAGTGCTTCAATGCTGGGGATGTTAGCCTGGACGAGGACACTGATGTTGGTGCGCCTGTCCTCCCAGGGGATTTGTAGGATCTTGCGGAGACATCGTTGCTGATATATCTCCAGCGACTTGGTGTCTCCCCCCCAGGAGTCTACAGACCTAAGTTTGAGAAACACTGCTCTACTGTATTATGAACCTGATTTATCATAAGCCTCCTTTTTCTGTTTCACTTTATAATCTCTATATCTTGAGTCAAGCAGGGAGCTCGAGCTTTAGATGCCCTTCCTTTCTCTCTCTAGACTGTACCCGAACTATCTCCTCTTTGAAAGCTTCCCATCGTTCATTTACTGTGTTACTTCCCAAACTTTAATTTCAATCGACCTGGGCCAGATCCCTTTTCAAATTACTGAAATTAGCCCTCCTCCAATTGAATATTTTCACACATAATTTTTCCTTGTCCTTCTCCATAACTGCTCTAAACCTAATGATATTGTGAATGACCATATGTTTTCTGGTGATGTTGTCTAAGGGATTAATATTGGCCAAGACATCGGAGAACTCCTCACTCTTTGAAAAAGAGTCCTTTGATAAACGTGTTGTCTTAACGAAGGCATGTCCTACAATGCTGAACTCCATCAAGTACTGTGCTGAACTGTCAATCTAGATTATGTGCTCAAGTCCTAAGATGGGGCTTGAAGCAACAACCTTCTGACTCAGAGGTGAGAATGAACCGCTGAGTGAACCTCAAAGTTAATTTGATTAATTATTCACGTATATTCCTATTTTATCCTGACGACATTGGCCAACTTGCTGAAAGCATAGTACACATGAATCTCGAACTGAAGAAAATTCTTGGGAACTGTTCGTAATAAAACTTACTTATAGTTGGTCATGGCAGTGTATGGAGCACAGCAAGGTACTGAAAACAGCAACACATCATCTGGGTGAGGTTGACCAGTTAGTGAGTTAAGCAACTTCTCACCCTCCTAAAGTAAAAAGTAAAGATTTATGAAACTGAATTGCTTCAATAGTCAATTACAAGTTTTTAAAGTACATTCACGTACTTATCTAAATGCAATTCTGATAAATACTATTATACGCTATTTCTTTTACTTGCCATTCTAGAAGAATGTTATCAATAGCAAAATCATGAACATCTGTGATTATGCATGCAATTTCACTACAAATAGCAAATAGAGAAAATCTTGCCTTGAAGTATTGGCCCCTTTTGCCTGTTCTCATGTTCAAATCCCTCCATAGCCTCACTCCTCCCTAATCTGTAACTTCCTCCAGCCCTATAACCCTCTGAGAACTCTACGTTCCTCCAATTCTGATCTCTTGCACATCCCCCACTCCCTTCGCCTTATCATTGGTGGCCTTGCCTTTAATTGTCTAAATTCTTGTGAGTGTAGAGAATTGGAAAAAAGTAAGCACTGATTTTATTAATGCTCAGTACAACATCGTAATTTGTGAAAAGTTTTATAGGTGTTCATTATCATAAAATGCAGCACATAATTACAGTCAGCCCAACGGGGAGGCTCTTCTCTACAGGGGGGAAGTTAGTCTATCGATTCCGTTCACGTGCATCTTCTAATCGTATGGGGAGAGGTTTCAGAGAGCCCAAGGAAGAAGGGAAAAGTAACCCACAGTTAGAGAGAAAGAGTAAGTGAAATGAAAATGTTCCAGAATTTTCCCTTCCCAAGTGCCCATTCTTTATGTGAGAGCCTTGATAGTAGGTGTCAGCAGGATTTTAACCACACGGTACATTGCAGTCCAGTCGAATCTTGTCCTCACTCCACCTCCACAAATGTGCATTTCCCAACAGGGTCACTGTATAGTGATCTGGGGTAGGAACCCTGACTTATTTTCTCCCTCCATACACCTGGAACCCTGAGGTCCACTGCATCACCCTATCCACATTCAAGCTACGATCAGCCACCTCAGCACAGATTGTATTACTGTAAAATTTTAACATTTATTGTATCACTTTAAAATTAAATTTAAATCAATATGGGGCCAAGTTTCGGCCTGAGTTGCTCCTGTTTTTTTGGAGCAACTGGTTTAGAATGGAATATCTTAGAAATTGCAATTCTCGGCATTTAGTTTGCTCCAGTTCTAGTCAGTTAGAACAGTTTCAGTTTGGAACAGATTTTTTTTCCCAAAAGGGGGCGTGTCCGGCCACTTATGCCCATTTTGAAAGTTTAGGCAGTGAAAACTTACTCCAAACTAACTTAGAATGGAGTAAGTGTAGATTTTTGTATGCTCAGAAAAACCTTGCCTACACTTAGAAAATCAGGAGTAGGTTACAAATCAGGCGTAGGAAATGGGGGGGGTTTAAAGGGAAGTTTACAAACATTAAACACTTCAGTTTTACAAATAAAGAGCCATCATCAACAATAAATGATAACTACATCCATAAATCAACCAATAAATCAATCAAAAAAAATTAATAAAAAATTAAAAAAATTTAAAAATAAATAAAACATTTTCTACTTACCGACTGCAGCACCGGGAGCCCTCCAACAGTGTGCTGGGACGGGGCCCCCCCAGTGTGTCTCTGTCTGTGTCTCTATCTCTCTGTCTGTCTGTGTGTGTGTCTCTCACTCTCTGTCTGTCAGTGTCTGTGTTTCTGACAGCGAGGGGAGGGGAAAAGAGGGAGGAAAGAGGGAGGGAGGGGAGAAGGGAGGGAGGAAAGAGGGAGGGAGGGAGGGAGGGAGGGAGGGGGAGAAGGGGAGGGAGGAAAGAGGGAGGGAGGGGGAGAAGGGAGAGAGAGGGAGGGGGAGAGGAGAGAGGAGAGGAGAGGAGAGAGGAGAGGAGAGGAGAGGGAGGCTGAACGGGCCCGCCCTAGCACCGGAGTTAAAGGTAGGTGGCCAGGGGTCGGGTCGGGTCCTGAGGGGTGGGGTGGAGGGAGCGAGAGTCGGGTCAAGTCCGGGACGGGGGAGCGGGAGTCGAGTCGAGTGGGTCGGAGGTGGGGAGAGCGGGGGTCGGGTGTTGAGTCGGGTCCAGGGGGGAGTCGGGCCGGGGGGGGGGGCAAGAGAGTCGAGTCGAGTCGAGTCGAGTCGAGTCAGGGGGGGGGGGGGGGTTTGAGAGAGCCAGCTGAAGGGAGGAAGCAGGAGCTGGCCGTGGGAGGTGCAGCCTGATCCACATCACCCCAGTGATCCCATTCGGCCAGGGCTAGGGGCTGCATGCTTCGGGCCCCTCCCACACAGTTTTGGGCGCTTGGAGCTACTGCACATGCGCACCCACTGTAGCGCACCTGTGCAGAGGTCCCGGCACTGTTTTCAGCGCAGGGACCTGGCTCTGCCCCCCACAGCTCGTGCTGCGCCGCGCCCAGCTCCAGGGGACCTGCAGGGAGCCGGAGAATCTGTAAGTATTTTTTAGGTGCACTTGTAGGTGCGAAAAATGGGCGTCCAGGTCGGGGCTGCGCCGTTCTAGGCACGGCCCGAAACTTGGGCCCTATGATTCTATTCACAATTCCCATATTTATTTTTCTTCCAAATTTTTCTCTGTATTCTGTTTTTATTTTTTATACCTTATTATATTTTACCTTTTTGTCAACTCAAACATTTCTTATTTTTGTATAAAATCTCTCAATAGATTTCAAATTCCCACACAGACCATTTTAGAGGAGTAACTTTTAAAAGAAGTTTGACTGGCTAAAAACTGACTCCAAAGGCGAATTTTGAATTAAAAGACTTGTATAGTTGCAGATCAGATCAGGGCAAAATGAGGTACTTTTACACATCAAAACAGCAAATATATATATTCATAAATGTATATATAATGACAACATAGAAACAGGCTACTTCGTCCAAACAGTTCATATTGTAGTTTATCCCCCACATTTGCGGTCATCTTAAACCCATGTGCCAGCCCTCATATTGAGTTCTATCTGTCACTTTTTTTGCCCATTCCACCATTTTATCAATATCCCCATGCAATTTCTTTTGGCCCTCAGAATTATTTATTACACCTCCTGTTTTAATATTGTATGCAAATTTGGACACCACTCCTTCTAGCCCTATATCCAAATCATTGATGTACACACTAAACAGAAGCAGTCCCAGAACAAAGACACCATTGCCTACTTCCAACCACTCTGAGAAACTGCTCTTACCTCCTCTACTGTTTCCTCCCATCTAAATAGTTTTTCTCCTTCCCCTAATACCATACCCCTTAATCTTCTCCAATAGTCTCCTATGTGGTACCTTGTCCATGGGCTTTCTGAAATATACATCATATCCACTGCATTTTCCCCACCTACCATATCCGCCACTTTTTTAAAATCAGTTTGTCAAGCACGATTTTCCTTTCTGATATCCATATTGGTTGCTTCTATTATTTTCTCCTCAGCTAGATATTTAGTAATTTTATCTTTAATTAAATATTCCAATTTTTTCCCCACCACAGATGTTAAATCACCAGGCTTATTCGAGCAGGTTAGCTCTGCCTCCCTTTTGAAAATGGGAATTACATTGGCCACTCTCCTGTCCCATCTACTCTCAGCAGAATCTGTTCTCGACTCACTCCCATGTTGTGCTTTTTGCTCAAACTCACTGGTAACCGATAGAGTAAGATCAACAAATATTGAAAATCATTTTGAAGAGTTTATTAATAAACAGTCTACCTCAGCTGCCTGCAGATCTTGCTCAGGTTCCTCCTGGTCCTAAATGTCAACAAAATAACACAAATATTAATACTGGACATGAATTTTTCACAAAATAAAAGTACACTGTTCGCTGATGGAACCAAAGTTTTACAGAATATTAATGTTTAAATGGGACTTCAATGCCTTACTTCTTGGTGATCTTCTGCAGCAGTATTCTCTATAGTAACTTCTGCCACATAATGTGTCACAATGTCGAGATCTTGTCCTTTGCTTTGAACATTACCCACTTTGATCAAAGCCTGCTGTTTCTCCTGCTGTTTTTTAGCAGGTTCTTTTGTTTTCCCCTTTTTTCCTTTCTTAACCTTTTCCTCTTTACTTGGACCTGCTGACTGGATGCAGGTAATACAAATTAAAATCCAATTACTAAAGCATTTCAAAATAGAATCTATTTAATGGAAATTCATCCTTACCCCAAGTAATTTCATCATTAATTCACGATCCTCTTCATCTTGATCTTTATATTTTTCTTTAATTTTCTTCAGTTTAGCCTGAATATTGAAAATCAAAGTAATAACTTTTTTAAGGTAGCATCTGAAACTAAGCAGTAATATTTTCACTTGACTAAAATGCAAGTTCTCTGTAGTGTCACTGTCATTTGCCTCTCAGTACCAATTCTGAAGTAGAAAAAAAGGTTAGTGGAAATTTTCACCTGATTATCAGAAAGATATGCAGAGTTTATCTCTTTCTAATCTATACTCCTTTAATGGTGCTCATAAAGGCGAGCAATGGAACTCTTCCCATTTCAGGCATCCAGTGTCAGCATTAAGCACCACTAGGCCAGATTTAGCACAGCCATATCCAGAGTAAAGCTTCATTTACTCTTCCCTTACAATGTACTTCAGTCTCAACACAACACACTCATTATTTTAATTCCCCACACCAGCCAACCTTTGGCCTTTCAGTGTCAAATTAAGGGACCATTTTGAGCTATAGGCTTAAGTTCACTAAGAATTGAATGAAGACAGCTCAATTTCATCTCACATAGGACCCTACAATCAGTAGATTGAAGATACCTTCATCCCATCAGTCTGGACCAGATCTGAACCCAGAAGTGAAGGCCAGATTCTAAACTATTGCTACCCATTTCCTCTATATCCATATTTTTACAAAATTAGACAAGGACCAAAGAAACGGCACTATGTTTTTCCTAATGGAAACCTCTGAGACACATGTAACAGCTTTCAGTAAACAACCATCACAGGTATGGAACCAAATAGCTGAAACCAAGCATTAGAAATAAAGTGGGAATGAAGAATCAGGAAACTAGCTGGAGAACTACAGTACCAATACAAGAAAATTGAAGAAATTGAAAAATAGATGCCATATTCAGAATTTATGAAACACAAAAAAAAAGTAAACATGAAAGTCAAAAAAGACATCCCAATCCAGTGTGGAGAAAGATCAGCCCTAGCAAGTTCTTCAAGACCCCAATTAGGCCCAAATGACTAAATCAAGGGTTGAAAAACTTTGTGGCTTGTTGAACAGGCTAAATCATATTAATAGTGAGGTACAATTAGATGTTTAGATAGACAAGGAGTGAAACTAAAAGTGTTTCTGATAAGGGAAATATTCCCTTTTTAAAATGTTTTCAATCACCCAAATTAACGGTCTTTGATGGGAGGTTTTGCATTAAGTCTTGTATTTAAAACTGTCTGCATTAAAACATCTGGAATTTTTTGAGGATGTTTCCAGTAGAGTGGACAAGGGAGAATCAGTTGATGTGGATTATTTGGACTTTCAGAAGGCTTTCGACAAGGTCCCACACAAGAGATTAATGTGCAAAGTTAAAGCACATGGGATTGGAGGTAGTGTGCTGACATGGATTGAGAACTGGTTGTCAGACAGGAAGCAAAGAGTAGGAGTAAATGGGGACTTTTCAGAATGGCAGGCAGTGACTAGTGGGGTACCGTAAGGTTCTGTGCTGGGGCCCAAGCTGTTTACATTGTACATTAAAGATTTAGACGAGGGGATTAAATGCAGTATCTCCAAATTTGCGGATGACACTAAGTTGGGTGGCAGTGTGAGCTGCGAGGAGGATGCTATGAGGCTGCAGAGTGACTTGGATAGGTTAGGTGAGTGAGCAAATGCCTAATGCAGATGAAGTATAATGTGGATAAATGTGAGGTTATCCACTTTGGTGGTAAAAACAGAGAGACAGACTATTATCTGAATGGTGGCAGATTAGGAAAAGGGGAGGTGCAACGAGACCTGAGTGTCATGGTACATCAGTCATTGAAGGTTGGCATGCAGGTACAGCAGGCGGTTAAGAAAGCAAATGGCATGTTGGCCTTCATAGCGAGGGAATTTGAGTACAGGGACAGGGAGGTGTTTGTTACTACAGTTGTACAGGGCCTTGGTAAGGCCACACCTGGAGTATTGTGTACAGTTTTGGTCTCCTAACTTGAGGAAGGACATTCTTGCTATTGAGGGAGTGCAGCGAAGGTTCACCAGACTGATTCCCGGGATGGCGGGACTGACATATCAAGAAAGACTGGATCAACTGGGCTTGTATTCACTGGAGTTCAGAAGAATGAGAGGGGACCTCATAGAAACGTTTAAAATTCTGATGGGTTTAGACAGGTTAGATGCAGGAAGAATGTTCTCAATGTTGGGGAAGTCCATAACCAGGGGTCACAGTCTAAGGATAAGGGGTAAGCCATTTAAGACCGAGATGAGGAGAAACTTCTTCACCCAGAGAGTGGTGAACCTGTGGAATTCTCTACCACAGAAAGTTGTTGAGGCCAATTCACTAAATATATTCAAAAAGGAGTTAGATGTAGTCCTTACTACTAGGGGGATCAAGGGGTATGACGAGAAAGCAGGAATGGGGTACTGAAGTTGCATGTTCAGCTATGAACTCATTGAATGGCGGTGCAGGCTCGAAGGGCCGAATGGCCTACTCCTGCACCTATTTTCTATGTTTCTATTTAATGTAGTGCAAAAATTAGCTATATCATGCTAAGCCAATTTATGTTGTAACAATTTTGTACCATGGACAAAACAGTTAAGATTCCAACTGTATTATAAAATAAAAATATCTAACAGGCCATTATTTGCAGCCCCTGTGGGTGCATACGAGGGGCTGCACAGGTGTCGGGATTAGGTATGTGCTGCGCACGCGCTAAAACCCGGAACTTATGATCTGTCAGATCTTGACAGATCTCACGCATCCCTGGGAAAAAGTCATTCACAGGCGGAGAGTTTGCCCAACTTCTGCCCATTAAATTTTTATGCCTGGTAAAAGCAGGCATAAGGCCTGCTTTTACCAGCGTAAATGTTTTTTTAAAAAAATCATAAAAATAAAGGACCCAAGTTTCCACACGATAAAAAACGGGCGCCCCTCCGAGCTGGGCGCCCGTTTTTCGCGCCTAAAATGGCGCCAGAAAAAAAAAATCGCGATTCTGGAGTGCCCTGCAGCTCCTTGTCTGTTTGGCGCGGTGCCCAGGGGGGCGGAGCCTACACTCGCACCGATTTTGTAAGTGGGAGGGGGCGGGTACTATTTAAATTAGTTTTTTTCCTGCCGGCAACCCTGCGCGTGCACATTGGAGTGTTCGCGCACGTGCAGTGTGAAAAAAAATTGGCACTCGGCCATTTTTGTAGTTCTTTGTAGGTGTTTAGTTTTTGAACATTTTTTAATAAAAGCACATTGCCATCAGCACATCAGCACTGAGGCTTCTTGTAGCAGTGAGAAGAGTGCAGGAAGCCTCAGAAAGTTGAGGCAGCCGTTTCCCGACGAGCTCCCCCTTTTGCCGTCGGGAAATGGCTCCTCAATTTCTGAGGCTTCCTGCAGCCTTCTGTCCTTCCCTCCCTTCCTCCCGCCATCTGGAACGGCTTCCTCCCCCCCCCCCCCCCCCGCTGCTGCGTTCGGTCGGTCCCGCACTCCCCCCCTCGGAACGGCTTCCTCCCCCCCTCCCCCTTCCCCCCCTGCTGCGTTCGGTCGGTCGGGCCTGCACTCCCCCCCCCCCCCCCCCCCTTCTCTGCGTTCGTTCGGTCGGGTCTGCACTCCCCCCCTCCCCCCGCTGCGTTCGGTCGGTCCCGCACTCCCTCCCTCCCCCCGCTCGGAACGGCTTCTTCCCCCCCCTCCCCCCGCTGCGTTCGGTCGGTCGGGCCCTCCCTCCCTCCCGCCCGCTTGCCTGCCTTCGGGAACGGCTGCCTCGTTTTGTGAGGCTTGCTGCAGCATTCTTCCTGGTTAAAGCACTTTCACACAGGTAGGAAGATGGTTTATTTAATCTTTTCTTTGCTTATAAATGTTTATTCAGGTTGGATTTATTTGTATAATATTTGTAGAAGTATAAATAAGGATTTATTGTAGAATTTATTGAGTTCCCTTCCCCCCCCTCCTTCCCCCCACCTCGTTCTGGACGCCTAATTTGTAACCTGCGCCTGATTTTTTAATGTGTAGAACAGGTTTTTTCAGTTCTACAAAAATCTTCACTTGCTCCATTCTACTTTAGTTTGGAGTACGTTTTCACTGTGGAAACTTTGAAATCAGGCGTCAGTGGCCGGACACGTCCCCTTTTGAAGAAAAAATTCTGTTCCAAAGTAGAACTGTTCTACCTGACTAGAACTGCAGAAAAAAAAAAAGTGGAGAATTGCGATTTCTAAGATAGTCCGCTCTCCACCAGTTGCTCCTAAAAATCAGACGCAAATCATGTGGAAACTTGGGCCCAAAATGTTATCATTTATACATTAAAAATCCTGTGCAATAAGGTACATTTATTTTTAGCCCCATTAAAACAAGTACTTATTTTTCAAAAAATGTAATTGTTTTTAAATATTTAATTAAATGCTATTTTAATAAATTTTAATATGGAATGTTTTTTTCTTTTATTTATTTGATGTTTAGATGTATTTTTTAATGTGATCTCATTCATTCTTATGGGCTTTCTGTACATACGGAATCCCTATTAGCATGAATGGGGATTCCTTTCTTGGATTGGTTAGGCAAGCCCACGTGATCC
This sequence comes from Pristiophorus japonicus, assembly GCF_044704955.1. Classification (NCBI taxonomy): domain Eukaryota; kingdom Metazoa; phylum Chordata; class Chondrichthyes; family Pristiophoridae; genus Pristiophorus; species Pristiophorus japonicus. Next base: position 259,659,330 of record NC_091980.1, on the reverse strand, counting down.
CAGGGGCACCTGCGAACCGTATGCATCCCTGGGATACGTGGGCCTCTATGTGGGCCTGTGCATAGAGGCCCAAGAGCGCAAGTCTCCATGGATCCCGAGGTAGAAGGTAAGTGTGTAGATATTTTTGCTGGTCGGAGGCATCCACCTGAGGGAAGCCCCCGACCGCAAATTAACTCCCAACATATGCAGCAACATCTGAAAATAGAAGACAGGTTAATGTTTCAAGCGTCGACCTTTCATTATTTTTAACGATGCTGATGAACCTTCTATGGTATTTTGAGCTTTTTCTATTTTCATTTGAGATTTCTAGCATTTGCAGCTTGTTTTAATGTGTCTTCAATTATATGGTACAAGTACTGTAAGATTCTTATTACTGGTAATCACACTGGATAATTCTAAGAGCATATAACAAACCCATTTACTGTATAATAATTCAGTATTTAAGGCAGAACACTTAAATCTTTCTTCACCCATTACCTTTTGTCCTCTCTTCAAAGGTTGCTGTGAAGATGATTTTTTAGCGTCCTGGTCTTCCACAGATGGTGTTTTATTGTCTTCAGATTGAATTGCTAGTTCTGAGTTTTCAGTCTCAGGCTTCTTCCTTTTTTTCATTTCTCTGAAACACATAAAAAGGAATTTAACTAATCAGTCTTTCTACCAAGCACCAAACCACTGAGTAGTACAGCATAGTAACTGCTGGAGCTACTATAGCATTAATTAAACCCACTTTTTAACCAGTCACTAAAAAATTTGCTTAATCTGATCAATGATTCTAACATTATTTGCATTCTTCATTTATTAATTCCCGCTAACTAAATACTGTTTCTGTTCAGACTGATGATGAAGGACAAAATTATATTAAGTCTTCGGGATACAAAGAAACTCCTAAATGCACTTCCTCCCATGGAATATACTTCCTTATGAGTGAAGTCAACTAGATAGCCCATGATTGAAGTAATCAGCATGATGAGCCAAAATCATGAAGCATAGATTACTTAGTTTATCACAATACATTTTTCTGTTAAAACCTAGAAAACCAGAGAAAATAGTTACAAACCGTGGTGTCATATCACTAAACCATAACGACAAAAATTTTGATAATATGGATATTCTCTCAGTGATTAGTACAGGAGAGTGGTCTTAAACGGAATGCACTTGAGAGTGTTAAAGTTGGGAATTTGGAGAGTGAGAATTCGGAGATGGGGGGGAAGGTGCTGTTTTTTGCCTCCAACACTGTAGTACTTTGTGTTATAGGTAATCATTTAATTTCATCTACCTATATCTTAAACTAGATCTAGTAATTAGTTTAAAGACTAAACTATATGCTAAATTAATTAAATGCATAAACTTTAATTAAATAAATAAATAAAACAAACTTATATAGGGATGGCAGTGCAGGTGGTGTGCCGCAACTGCAGCATTGCAGAGTATTGCAATCCTGGACGACCATGTCTGCAGTAAGTGTCTATATCTCGAGGAACTTCAGTTGGTTGAGCTGGAGTCCGAGGTGCAGGCATTGCGGAGCATCAGAGAGGGGGAGAGTTACCTGGACATTTTGATCCAGGAGGCAGTCACACCCCTTAGGTTAGGTATTGGTACAAATCTAGTTAGTAGTCGGGACAGGGTGTGACTGCGATCAGGCAGGTAGGGGACCCCAGGTTTAGTGCTGGAGGAGCCTTGGCCTTTGCCCTTATCCAACAGGTGATGATGATGATGGCAAAGTCTGCAGGATGGATGAGCAAACTGACCACGCACCATGGTACAAGAGGCCATTTAAATGGGGGGAGGTTCTTATTAATCTTAAAATAAGGGGCCGCCCATTTAAAACTGAGATGAGGAGAAATTTCTTCTCTGAGGGTTGTAAATCTGTGGAATTCGCTGCCTCAGAGAGCTGTGGAAACTGGGTCATTGAATAAATTTAAGACAGAGATAGACAGTTTCTTAACCGATAAGGGAATAAGGGGTTATGGGGAGCGGGCAGGGAAGTGGACCCGAGTCCATGAGTGGATCAGCCATGATTCTATTAAATGGCGGAGCAGGCTCGAGGGGCCGGAGGGCCTACTCCTGCTTTTTATGTTCTTATGAAAAGGAATGTGGAAGTTATAGGGGAACATTATAGTCAGAAAGATATATACTGTTCTCTGCAGCCGTGACCGGGAACTCCAAACGCTATATTGCCTACCCGGTTATCTCCGCGTGGCTGGAGAAGAATTTGGAGTGGGAGGGGGAGGATCCAGTTGTCATGGTCCACGTAGGAACCAACAATATAGATAGAACCAGGAATGAGGTTTTGCTGAGAGTGTTTGAGGAGGTAGGGTCCAAATTAAAATGCAGAACCTCAAAAGGTAATAATCTCTTTTGCATGACTCAAAGAGTGGTGTGGGAGGGTTACAATTCATGGGACACTGGCAGCGGTACTGGGGAAAGAAAGAGTGAGCTGTTCCATTAGGACCGGCTCCACTTAAACCCAGGGGGAGGGGTCAGGTGAGGGGAAATTTACAAAACTAAGAAGAAAAAGCAAGGCAATGGAGAAGAATAGCAATTTGGGTAAAGATAAGCAGAGTATGACAGGAAGGGACAGAGAGCTAGACTTCCCACTAGGTGGCCATCGCTCCCAAAAATGGGCTTTGTTCCAGCGATGTACGACGTCTCAGCCTTACTGATTACTGGAACATGGCCCATTTTTTTTTTGCGATTTTCCTCTCGGCAATAGGCCAGCGATGTGAAATGGGTGATCCGAAAGATCGACGATGTGACGTTCGCCCACCAAATGTCCAACGATGTAGAAGGTAAAAACTTCCCTATCAACGGGCTTCTGCGCATGTGTGTTTTTTTTTCTTCCGGCTGACTGGCTTTCCCGCATTTCGGGAGGTCAGGGGTCATCCACACATGCGCAGAAGGCACAGGGAGGGGGAGAGAGAGAGAGAGAGAGGGGGGGGGGAATAGAGAGAGAGGAGGAAGGCAGGGAGGAAAGAGAGGAGAGAGATAGCACACGAGCACTCTAATTGATTGATTTAAACTTTATAAAAATTATATAATGTCACTAGAAGGAGAAGGGGAGAGGAAAAGGGCAAAGCCCTTCAGTGATGAAGCAAATGAGGCCCTTGTAAATGAGGTGCATTCCTGGTGGGCCAAATTGACTCGGGGTGCGCACGGGAAACCCCACCCCGTGTGTACAGGAAAATAAATCTGGGCTGAGATCTCAGATGTCGTTTCGTCGGCATCCCATGAGGCGAGGAGGGCGGACCAGTGCTGAAAACGCTCAAGAGTAAGTTGCATTTTATATTTAATATTTTACTGTTGCAAATTTTTATTTCAGCAATGAATCTCCTGCATTGAATTTAAGTTTGTCATTCATAAATGTATTACGTAAACCATGTTAAAATCCGGACAGTGCTTTGAACCAGCAGCATGTAATGTTTGAAACTGTTGTAACTTCATGATACTACCTAGTCAATTAGCTTATGCTATGCCATGCTCTTTTCTTGTTTGCAGAAGATATCTATCAAACGTGCCGAGCAAAGGCGGACAGGGGGCAGCTCTGCTCAGCTGCAGCCCCGAACAGAGATTGAGGCCGCGCTGGTTGGCCATGAGAGCCGTTCGGCCATCACCCGCGGTCTGGCCGAACCCAGCCATGCATCTCGTGAGTAATGTGTAATGTGTTAAACAGTATTAAAAACAGTATTAAGAACTTAAATAAGTAACTGATCTAATGGCCTATAATTATAATGCAATATACTTGTAATGTACTTATGATATACTAATGATGTCATGTCATGCATGCATGTATGCAGCAGGGGATGCAGCCGCTACAGCTTTCTGGGGTAGTGAAAAGTATTGATATGTAACGTCTCTTGTTAATGTTCACCGTTATGTTCTAATAAGCTTTGTAAAAAGGTCATGTGTTTTTAAGGTCAACCTGAGACGCTCGTTCAGGTGCAACCGGCACCAGCACCTGCACCATCACCCTCTGAGGAGGAAGAGGAGGAGGAGCAGGAGGAATTGGAGCACTTTCCTCACCTCGAGGAAGAGGAGGAGGAGCACCACCAGCAGCTGCAGACAGCTGTGGGATGGGGGGGGGGCGAGAATGAACCTGCGACCATCTCGATGGAGATCGAAGAGGCACCGGGACCAAGCGGTGTGCAGCCGGCAACGCCAAGGCGCATCATATTGCGCACGCCGACCCCATGGAGATTGGGTCAGCAAGGTCAGCAATCGCTTAACTTGGACGGGCAGACAGAGTGCTTAATCTCCCTGTGCATGGAGACCATCGCAATAGGTCGCGAGCTTCTCCAGGGGTTCAATAAATTCTCTTCTAACTTCTCCAACTGGTCTGCTATGCAAACGGAGTTAGCACGGCAAACCCTGGAGGGGATTGGAGAACAGACCGCTGCAACCAATGCACTTCGGCATGTGCTGCTGGCTGGACACGGCGCTGCACCCGAAGGTGTCGTGTTGGGTCTAAGGCAACCCCAAGCACTCAAGCGAGTATGGAGGATACAGTTCCTCTCGACTCGGAAGACAAACAGCATGCTTCGTCTTCACTTCAACACCTCCACCACAGCAGGAAGTCTTGCCGTCGCCCGCTGCATGCCAGCTTCGTCTCGGTCTGCGGATACCAAAACGGGTGGGTGGTGTTAAATCACCGGGGGGGGGGGGGGGGGGGGAAAGAGAAGAGGGGAGAACCCGGAGGGATACGTAGCCACAGGTAGGGAGGGGGTTGTTTTTTTTCAATCTTAATGTTAAATTTTTTCAAGTTCATGTGCGTTCATTGTTGTTTGGGGTGGGGGGAGAAAGAGGGTGTTGATAAAATTATTTTAAAATTTGTTTCTTTAAATAAACTTATTTTACTGAATTTAACAATTGTTGTGAATTCTCTTATAGTTACGTTAAGCATAACATTTTAACGGTTGTTGTGCATTCTCTTATTATAACATAAGTTTACTTAAGTTAAGCATTAATGCAAGTGCCAAGCCAGTGTAGGCAAGGCAAAAATGTAACTCAACGCAAATGCAACTTTTGTTTAACTGTAACTGTAAATGTAAATGCGACTATCGCCAATGTAAGTTCAGGCAAAGCGTTCATAAACGAGCTTAGCAGCCGCGTAACTGCCACTGGGTACTGGTCTTCTGCTGGGGGGGTGGGACCATGGCTAGATCGCCAGGCTGATTGGCCTCCCCGAGGTCCTCACCAGCCTCCTCTTCCTCTTCTTGCTCCTCGCCGGCTGGCTCTTCCGTCTCCCCTCCTTCTGGAGGTGGACCTGCAGCCCCATCTGGCATTAGTTGTCCTCTCCTTATAGCTAGGTTATGCAGCATGCAACACACCACAATAAACTCAGCGACCTGGTCAGGGTGGTACTGTAGGCTGCCACCAGAATGGTCCAGACATCTGAAGCGCTGCTTTAGGACTCCAATTGTCTTTTCGACGATGTTGCTATGTGGCTTTCGTTGTAACGTTTCTCTGCTTCAGTGACGGGATTACGCAGTGAGGTCTCCCAGCATCCAACCGTGACCTTCTGGCTGATTGCTATCCCTGACCTGTTTCTCACTCATGTAGGATGTGCGCATCATGGATGCTGCCAGGAAATGTAGCATTTACTGTCATGATTATTTGGTTGTGGCCAACAAGCTGCACATTCAGGGAGTGGAATCCCTTTCTGTTACGAAACACCTCCGCATTCTTTAAAGGGGCTTTCAGGGCAATGTGCGTGCAGTCTATTGCTCCCTGCACCTTGGGGAAGTTTGCTATTCTCGAGAAAACCAAAGCCCTCCCGGTCTGTGCCTCCCTGGTCATAGGGAAGCATATAAAGTCCATCCTGCGAACGTAAAGGGCTTCAGTCACCTGCCGAATGCAGCCGTGTGCGGCGTGCTGAGAGATACGACAGATGTCACCAGCTGAAGTCTGAAAGGATCCCGATGCGTAGCAGGCTAGTGCTGCAGTAACCTTCACCTCAACGGACAGTGTGGTTCTGATGGTGCTGGAAGGCTGCAGATCCCCCTTGACGAGCTCGCAAATCTCATTGATGACTTCCTTCCGGATGCGCAGCCTCCCAAGACACGTGTTTTCAGACAAGTTGAAGTAAGATTGCTTTTCCAAGTATCTTCGTTGGCTGTATGTTCGTCTACTCGTATTACTCTGCCACCTCTTCGATTATCCTTTCAGAAACCAGCTTGTGAGCAGTTACGAGTAATGGCACAGAAAGCATAGGCCCCATCACTATCAATAATTATTTTCACTTGCTATAAATGCACTTTTCACTAAAAAATGCCTAATCCACTAAGTTACTATTAGTAAAATTAAATATAAGTAATAATCTGAGTAGATCTATCTATAAAGGACCCTTAAATAACTCTCAACTATCTAAGCTCGATTTTTTGAGCTGCCTCCACCCTTCCTCCGAACTTGAAAATGGCGTCCGTAGTGCTCATTTCCTTCAGTAAAGTCCGGGAAAAGCAATTATTACCCAGCTATGTTCTCGGCGAGCGATCAGCCTGGCCATGTGATGGCAATGTACCAGAACTTCAAATCGGTGATGTGTGGGCGATCAGTTCGGCGAAGTAAGCCGAAACATAGGGGTTTATTTTTGTTTCTGGCCTAGTTTCGATTTCTTGCTCAAAATGGGCGATAGAGGTCCTTTTTGGGCGATATATGGGCGGTGTGAAGTGAAAAGTCTAGCCCAGAGAGTTTAACAGTATCAGCGAATAAGGTGAAAGCAGGGAATAATGGTAAAAAGTTAAAATTAAAGGCTCTTTATCTGAATGCATGAAGCATTCGTAACAAGATAGATGAATTAATGGCACAAATATAGATAATTGGCTTTGATCTAATAGCCATTGCAGAGCCGTGGTTGCAAGGCAACATAGAAAATAGGTGCAGGAGTAGGCTATTTGGCCCTTCGAGCCTGCACCACCATTCAATATGATCATGGCTGATCATACAACTTCAGTACCCCATTCCTGCTTTCTCTCCATACCCTTGATCCCTTTAGCCGTAAGGGCCACATCTAACTCCCTTTTGAATATATCTAACCAACTGACCTCAACAACTTTCTGTGGTAGAGAATTCCACAGGTTCACAATTCTCTGAATGAAGAAGTTTCTCCTCATCTCGGTCCTAAATGGCTTACCCCTTATCCTTAGACTGTGATCCCTGGTTCTGGACTTCCCCAACATCGGGAACATTCTTCCTGCATCTAACCTGTCCAATCCCGTCAGAATTTTATATGTTTCTATGAGATTCCCTCTTATTCTTCTAAATTCCAGTGAATATAAGCCTAGTCGATCCAGTCTTTCTTCATATGTCAGTCCTGCCATCCCGGGAATCAGTCTGGTGAACCTTCGCTGCACTCCCTCAATAGCAAGAATGTCCTTCCTCAGATTAGGAGACCAAAACTGTACACAGTATTCAAGGTGTGGCCTCACCAAGGCCCTGTACAACTGCAGTAAGACATCCCTGCTCCTATACTCAATTCCTCTCGCTATGAAGGCCAACATGCCATTTTCCCTCTTCACCGCCTGCTGTACCTGCATGCCAACTTTCAATGACTGACGTATCATGACACCCAGGTCTCGTTGCATCTCCCCTTTTACTAATCTGTCACCATTCAGATAATATTCTGCCTTCCTATTTTTGCCACCAAACTGGATAACCTCACATTTATCTACATTATACTGCATCTGACATGCATTTGCCCACTCACCTAACATGTCCCAAGTCACCCTGCAGCCTCTTAGCAACCTCCTCACAGCTCACACTGCCACCCAGCTTAGTGTCACTGCAAACTTGGAGATGTTACATTCAATTCCTTCGTCTAAATCATTAATGTATATTGTAAATAGCTGGGGTCCCAGCACTGAACCTTGCGGCATCCCACTAGTCACTGCCTGCCATTCTGAAAAGGACCTGTTTATTCCTACTCTTTGCTTCCTGTCTGCCAACCAGTTCTCTATCCACGTCAATACATTACCCCCAATACCATGTGCTTTAATTTTGCACACTAATCTCTTGTGTGGGACCTTCTCAAAAGCCTTTTGAAAGTCCAAATACACCATATCCACTGGTTCTCCCTTGTCCACTCTACTAGTTACATCCTCAAATAATTCTAGAAGATTTGTCAAGCATGATTTCCCCTTCATAAATCCATGCTGACTGGGACTGATCCTGTCATTGCTTTCCAAATGCGCTGCTATTTCATCTTTAATAATTGATTCCAACTTTTTCCCCACTACCGATGTCAGGCTAACCGATCTATAATTCCGTGTTTTCTCTCTCCCTCCTTTTTTAAAAAGTGGGGTTACATTAGCTACCCTCCATTCCATAGGAACTGATCCAGAGTCTATAGAATGTTGGAAAATGACCACCAATGCATCCACTATTTCTAGGGCCACTTCCTTAAGTACTCTGGGTTGCAGACCATCAGACTCTGGGGATTTATCGGCCTTCAATCCCATCAATTTCCCCAACACAATTTCCTGACTAATAAGGATTTCCTTCAGTTCCTCCTTCTCGCTAGACCCTTGGTCCCCTAGTATTTCCGGAAGGTTATTTGTATCTTCCTTAGTGAAGAGAGAACCAAAGTATTTGTTCAATTGGTCTGCCATTTCTTTGTTCCCCATTATAAATTCAAGATTGGGAACTAAATATTCCAGGATACTTGACATTTCGTAAAGACAGGCAGAATGGAAAAGGAGCGGGTGTAGCCCTGATAATAAAGGATAACATAAGGACAGTAATGAGAAAGGATCTTGACCCTGAAGATTAGGAAGTAGAATCAGTATGGGTGGAGATAAAAAATAACAAAGGGCAGAAAGAAAACACTGGTGGGAGTAATTTACATGCCCCCTAATAGTGGCTATATTAGAGTATTAATCAAGAAATAATAGGAGCTTGTAACGAAGGTAATGCAACTTTAATTTTCATATAGACTGGGTAAATCAAATTGGCATAGGTAGTCTGGAGGACGAGCTCATGGAATGCATTGGAGACAGTTTCCTAGAATAATACGTTGCGGAACCAACCAGGGCACCGGCTATTTTAGATTTTGTATTGTGTAATGGGACAGGGTTAATTAGTAATCTCACAGTAAAGGATCCTCTTGGAAAGTGTGATCATAATATGATAGAATTTTACGTTAAGTTTGAGTTGGCTTCCTTAAGTTCGACACTAGAATCTTAAAACTTAAACAAAGCCAATTACCTAGGTATGAGGGGTGAATATACTCAATGACTGAGCATCCATAGCCCACTGGTGTAGAGAATTCTAAAGATTCACAACTATTTGAGTGAAGAAATTTCTCCTCATCTCAGTCTTAAATAGCCGACCATTTATTTTGAGACTGTGACCAGTGTTCTAGATTCTCCAGCCAGGGGAAACATCTTCTCAGCATCAAGCCCCTTAAGAATTTTACATGTTTCAATTAGATCACCTCTCATTCTTCTAAACTTGAGGGAATATAGACCTAGTCTACTCAATCTCTCCTCATATGGTAATCCCCTCATCCCAGTAACCAGCCGAGTGAACCTTCATTTTAGATTAAAAGAGGCTTATAATGTTGCAAAGAATAGTAGTAAGCCTGAGGATTGGACGAGCTTTAAAAACCAGCAAAGGATGACCAAAAAATTATAAAAAAGGAGAAAATAGAATACGAGAGTAAACTACCAAGAAATATAAAAACAGATTGTAAGAGTTTTTACAAGTATGTAAAAATGAAGAGTGTAGCAAAAGTAGGCGTTGATCCCTTAGAGGCTGAGACAGGAGAAATTATAATGGAGAATAAGGAAATGGCAGAGATGTTAAACAAATACTTTATATCTGTTTTCACAGTAGAAGCACAACAAACATACCAAAAATAGTGGGGAACCAAGGGGCTAATGAGAGTGAGGAACTTTTAAAGTCTTATTTCCCACATTACAACAGTGACTATACTCCAAAAGTTCCTCATTGCCTGTAAAGCACTTTGAGACGTCCTGTGGTCATGAAAGGCACTATATAAATGCAAGTCTTTCTTTCTTATTATAACACTCCTGTGAAGCACCTTGGGACATTTCACTACATTAAAGGTGCTATATAAATACAAGTTGTTGTTGTTATCAATAGAGAAAAAGTACTTGAGAAACTAATGGGACTAAATGCCGACACATCCCCTGGATGGCCTATATAAAGAGGTGGCTGTAGTGATAGTGAATTCATTGGTTATGATCTTCCAAAATTCTCTACATTCTAGAACAGTCCCAGTGGATTGGAAGGCAGCAATGACGCACTTTTCAAGAAAGGAAGGAGGGAGAAAACAGGGAACTACAGACCAGTTAGCCTGACATCAGTAGTCAGGAAAATGCTGGAATCCATTATTAAGGAAGTGGTAACAGGGCACTTCGAAAATCATTATGGCCCGTAATTTGTGGTCAGCAGCAAAGCAAAGGCGTTCGCCACTGGCCCCGAAATAAGCTTCCCAACAAAGATCTTGTGATCTCTATGGCGAGAAGTTTGGTTTTTCCGACATTCAGCTGAGATCAGTGTAAGTTAATGAGGAATCCCTAATGCAAGCTGCTGTGATGTCAACAAGTTGTTGAAGCAGCCAATTACAATGCAAATTCTCAGACTGGGAACCAGGAAGTGAATAAGCAACTTTTATTCTAACCTTTTAAAAATGTTAGAGGGTAAAACAAAGATTTGGGCTCCCACATGACATAAAGATGAACAAACATTTTTGTTTTTTAAATAATTTTTTTTAAGTTTCTTAAAAAATGTAATTTATATTAAAATGGATAAATTTGACTGCACAAAATTAAAATTAGTTTTTCAGGGCTATAATGTTTGTTTAGCAGGCAATATACTGTTAAAACCCCAGTTCCATCTAATTCAAAAGGGTCCAACTATTAATGGCGTATTTAACATCGATATTACTACGGAAAAGCCAAAGTTTTTGTCAGTTTCACAGATTTCTTTGATTACACTGATTACTATGGGATGGGGAGGCCACGGCACAGCCAGCGTCGGAGCAGAGAATGACTGACCGCAACTTCAGGATTTCGATGTTAGGATGCACATACGCTAAACCTTGAAGCTGCAGTTCGTTTCAAAGGGGTAATAACAGAGAAAATTGTTCATTCATTTGTTGTTATTACCCACCGCAAATTCCAGGCCAATATGATTAGGCAGAGTCAATATGGTTTCATGAAAGGGAAATCATGTTTTTTTGAGGATGTAACTAGCAGTGTAGATAAAGGGGAACCAATGGATGTAGTATATTTGGATTCCCAAAAGGCATTCGATAAGGTGCCATATGAAAGGCTGTTACGCAAGATAAGGGCCCATGGGATTGGGGGTAATATATTAGCATGGATAGAGGGTTGGTTAACCGGACTGAAAACAGAGAGTAGGGATAACCGAGTCATTTTCAGGTTGGCAGGCTGTAACTAGTGGGGTGCTGTAAGGATCAGTGCTTGGGCCTCAGCTATTTACAATAGACATAGAAAACATAGAAAATAGGTGGAGTCGGCCATTCAGCCCTTCGTGCCTGCACCGCCATTCAATGAGTTCATGGCTGAACATGCAACTTCAGTATCCCATTCCTGCTTTCTTGCCATACCCCTTGATCCCCCTCGTAGTAAGGACTATATCTACCTCCTTTTTGAATATATTTAGTGAATTGGCCTCAACAACTTTGTGGTAGAGAATTCCACAGGTTCACCACTCTCTGGGTGAAGAAGTTTCTCCTCATCTGCATTAATGATTTAGATGAAGGGATCGAGTGTAATGCATCCAAATTTGCTGATGATGCAAAGCTAGGTGGGAATGTAAGATGTGAGGAGGACACAAAGAGCCTGCAAAGGGATACAGACAGGTTAAGCGAATAGACAATAAGGGGGCAAATAGATTATAATGTGTGAAATGAGAGGTTATTCACTTTGGTAGGAAGAATAGAAACACAGAATAAATTTTTCAAAGGTGAGAAACTATTCAATGGTATTCAGAGGGATATAGGTGTCCTCGTGCAGGAAACACAAAGTTAGCATAAAGATACAGTATGCAATTAGGAAGGCAAATGGCATGTTGGCCTTTATTGCAAGGGGTTAGAGTACAAGAGTAAGCAAATGCTACAATTGCACAGGGCTTTGGTGAGGCCGCACCTGGAGCACTGTCCACAGTTTTGGTCTCCCTATCTGAGGAAGGATATACTTGCCTTAGAGGTGGTACAATGAAGGTTCACCAGACTGATTCCTGGGATGAGGTGGTTGTCCTATGAGGGGAGATTGAGTTGATTGGGCCTATATTCTCTGGAGTTTCGAAGAATGAGAGATGATCTCATTGAAGCATATAATATTCTGAGGGTAGATACGGAGAGGGTGTTTCCCCTAGTTGGAGAGTCTAGAACTAGACACATTGTCAGGATAAGGGGTCAGCCATTCAAGACTGAGATGAGGAGGAATTTCTTCACTCAAAGGATTGTGAATCGTTGGAATTTTCTACTCCAAAGGGCTGTTCATGCTGAATCATTGGCTGCAAAATTCTGTACCGCCCTATTACAGCTGCGAGGTGGGATTTCCTGTGCCAGGCGTGGAAATCCTGCCCCGCGACCTATATTCGGCTTATCGCCCCCCCCTCCAGAAGTGGAGTACAAAATATCGCGCTCCACTTGCTCAGTGGGGTGGGAGCAAGGCGCAAAGCCTCCGCGAAGTTCGCAGCGCTACGCAATGGGATGCATAGCACTGCTGCGTGTAGCTGCTGACTCTGTGGGGGCATCCCTGGACCACCAGGTTGCGGGGTGCCGTGGCAGCATCCCGGCACACAAGCCGAGTGCCGAGCTGCAAGATCGTGGCACAGACCCTGCGATCGACGAAGAAGGCAGCTGCCATTTTTTTTTCTTTCCCCACCTCCCTTTTAATTATTGTCCCGCAAGCGGTCTACCGTGATACCTTCAGGGGGGCGCTACTGAATTTTCACTCCGGGGCAAAAACGGGTCGCTGTGATCGACATTGTCATCGCCGTGCAGCGGAGCGGGACGCTACTGGTTACTGACGCTGCTAAACTCCCGCAGAGTTTCGCGGGAGTTGATAGCTGCACCATGTCCAGGCAAAAAGATGCTTGCTCCCCGCTAATGGGAGATGCAAACGCCCTGAATTTCTCTCCCATTGAGTATATTCAAGATTGAGATGGATAGATTTTTGGACCATCTTATTAACTCCCATTATTAATTCCCCAGTCTCATCCTCTAAGGGACCAACATTTACTTTTTATATACCTGTACAAGCTCTTACTGTCTGTTTTTATATTTCTTGCTAGTTTACTATCTTCTCTATCATTTTTTCTAGTCGTCCTTTGCTGGTTTCTAAAAATTTCCCAATCCTCTGGCCTTCCACTGTTCTTTGCAACATTGTATGCCTTTGTTTTCAATTTGATACCATCCTTTACTTCCTTAGTTAGCCACGGATGATTCATTCTTCTCTTAGAGTCTTGCTTTCTCACTGGAATATATCTTTGCTGAGAGTTATGAAATATCTCCTTAAATGTTTAGCACTGCTTTTCTACAATCTTACCCTTTAATATATTTTCCCAGTCCACTTTAACCAACTCTGCCTTCATACCTTTATTTAAGTTCAGGACACTAGTTTGCGAACCAGCTTTCTCACGCTCAAACTAAATCGGAAATTGTACCATGCAATGATCCCAAGAGTATTCTTCACTACGAGATCATTAATTAATCCAGACTCATTACACATTACCAGATCTAAAATAGTCTGCTCCATGGTTGGTTCCACAACATATTGTTCCAAGAAACCATCCCGCATACACTCAATGAACTCTTCCTCCAGGCTACCTTTACCAATTTGATTTGTCTAATCAATAAGATTAAAATCGCCCATAATTATTGCCGTACCTTTCTTACAAGCCTCTGCCCTACAGTTTGGTTGCGGTTTGGGGGCCTGTAGACTACTCCCACCAGTGACTTCCTACCCTTATTATTTCTTATCTCCACCCAAACTGATTCTACATCTTGATCTTCTGAGCCAATATCATTTCTCACTACCGCACTGATCTCAACCCTTATTAACAGAGCTACCCCACCTCCTTTTCCTTTCTGCCTATCCTTACGAAATGGCATATACTCCTGAATATTCAGCTCCCATCCTTGGTTACCTTGCAAACACATTACTGTAATGGCAATCAGACCATACCCATTTACTTCTACTTGTGCCGTCAACTCATTTATCTTGTTATGAATGCTGCGTGCATTCAGATATAGAGCTTTTAATTTTGTCTTGTGTATACGCTCTGTCCCCTCCGGTCACACTCTGTTATCATTACCCCTATTGCTGCCCTGCACTTTTGCCTTCTCCTTTCTCTTTTTACATTTCCGCTCATCAGATCCCTCCCCCGCACTATTTAGTTTAGGGCCCTATCTACAGTTATTCGATTCGCCAGGACTCTGGCCACAGCCTGGTTCAAGTGAAGTCCGTCCCAACAGAACAGCTCCCTCTTTTTCCAGTACTGGTGCCAGTGCCCTATGAATTGAAACACATTTCTCCCACACCAATCTTTGAGCCATGCGTTCATCTCTTTGATCTTATTTACCTTATAAGTTGAGGATGAAGATCAGCCATGATCTTATTGAATGGCGGAGCAGGCTTGAGGGGCTGTATGGTCTACTCCTACTCCTAATTCTTATGTTCTTGGGTATATAATACTAAGTAATAGTTTGTTAATTTTTAGTCCTAAAAAATACTCACTTCCTTTCTTTGGCTGACAGGTGTTTGCGACTTTGTGATTTCCCATTGACCTGCAAAAACAAAAGAAACTTTTAAACTGATATCACTGGATTCATAAAGTCAACAACTGACTTGCTGAAGCTCTACAATATTACAAATGAAGCACAAAATAAGATAAACTAGTGATAATGTATACTAGAAGTACAGTTAAAAGCAAAGATACAAAGACATCACAAAAATGTAATTACCATGGCCGTATAAAACTGAAAACATTACCACAATTCTAAGTGTAAATTATGAAAGTCTGTGGGAAATGTTATTATTTCTCCATTGTCAAAATATGCAGTTCTTCCTTTCTCCTGCCCAAATATTCTCATTTATAAAAATGCTGTACTCAGCTCAAAATCTTCATTGCTGCATATATTATTCAGCAAAATGAACATATTCTAAGAATTCTCTTCGCAGGAAAAGTACAGAATGGGCCAGTTGAACATGCACAATAAAATGGAGACTGAACCTACAGAGTCTATCATCGTGATTATTTTTAAATTAAAAAGAAATTACTGGAGAAGAAAAAAAACAAATTGTCCTTTCATTTTGGAGACCAAGATTTGAATCTTTTTAAAAAAATTCGTTCCGAGATGTGGGCATCGCTGGTATGGCCAGCATTTATTGCTCATCCCTAATTGCCCTTGAAGGTGCTGGTGAGCCATCTTCTTGAACCGCTGCAGTTCTTGTGGTGAAGGAACTCCCACAGTCCGGTTAGGGAGGGAATTCCAGGATTCTGACCCGGTAAGTCAGGATGATGTGTAACTTGGAGGGGAACTTGCAGGTGATGCTGCTCCCATGTCCTTCTTGGTGGAATAGGTCACGGGTTTTGGACATGCCGCTGAAGAAACCTTGGCAAGTTGCTGCAGTGGATCTTGTAGATGGTACACAATGCAGCCATGGTGTGCCGGTGGTGGAGGGGGTCCCAATCAAGCGGGCTGCTTTGTCCTGGATGGTGTCGAGCTTCTTGAGAGTTGTTGGAGTTACACTCATCCAAGCAAGTGGAGAGTATTCCATCGCACTCCTGACTTGTACCTTGTAGATGGTGGAAAGGCTTTGGGGAGTCAGGAGGGGAGACACTCGATGCATAATACCCAGCCTCTGACATGCTCTTGTAGCCACAGTATTTATGTGGCTGGTCCAGTTAAGTTTCTGGTCAATGGTGACCTCCCAGGATGTTGATGGTGGGGGATTCGGCGATAGTAATGTCGTTGAATATCAAGGGGAGGTGGTTAGACTCTCGCTTGTTGGGGATAGTCATTGCCTGGCACTTCAGGTGCAAATGTCACTTTCCATTTATCAGCCCAAGCCTGAATGTCGGCCAGGTCATTATCTGAGGAGTTGTGAATGGAACTGAATACTGCAACCATCAGCGAACATCCGTACTTCTGACCTTATGATAGAGGGAAGGTCATTGATGAAGCAGCTGAAGATGGTTGAGCCTGGGACACTGCCCTGAGGAACTCCTGCAGTGATGTTCTGGGGCTGGGATGATTGACCACCAATAATGACCTTCCTTTGTGCTAAGTATGACTCCGGCCAGTGGAGAGTTTTTTGATTTCCATTGACTTCAGTTTTACTAGGGCACCTTGATGCTACACTCGGTCAAATGCTGCCTTGATGTCAAGGGCAGTCACTCTCACCTCACCTCTGGAATTTAGCTCTTTTGTCCATATTTGGACCAAGGCTGTAATGATGTCTGGAGCTGAGTGGTTCTGTCGGAACCCAAACTGAGCATCGGTGAGCAGGTTATTGGTGAGTAAGTGCCGCTTAGTATCACTGTCAACGACACCTTCCATCACTTTGCTGATGATTGAGAGTAGACTGATGGGGCGGTAACGGGCCGGATTGGATTTGTCCTGCTTTTTGTGGACAGGACATACCTGAGCAGTTTTCCACATTGTCGGGTAGATGCCAGTGTCCTAGCTGTACTGGAACAGCTTGGCTAGAGGTGTGGCTAGTTCTGGAGCACAAGTCTTTAGCACAACAGCCGGGATGTTGTCGGGACCCATAGCCTTTGCTGTACCCAGTGCGTTCAGCTGCTTCTTGATATCACGTGGAGTGAATCAAATTGGCTGAAGACTTGCTTCTGTCATGGTGGGGACCTCGGGAGGAGGGCGATATGGATTATCTACTCAGTACTTCTGTCTGAAGATGGTTGTGTTTTGCACTTGCATGCTGAGCTCCACCATCATTGAAGATGGGGATATTCATGGAGCTCAGACCACAGGATGAAAGTATTATTATTGGGACAAAGTAAAGGGAGCTTTACTCTACATCTTTAGATAGTTTTTAGGACCTAAAAATACTTGTTTCTGAAATTGTATCTCCAAATTGGAAAAGTATTAAATTCTATGGCACAAACATTTTTATCTTCATGAAAAGGAATCATCTGAAATACAAATTTGGGAGTGGGAAATCCGTGCTTTATACCATTCAGTTTTCCTAGTTTCTTTATCAGATACCTGGGAATTTTTTTGTTGTTGAAAACATTGTAGATTTCTGTGCTATTACATTATGCGTAAAAACATGTTTTGCTAAGTTTTGCTTTTAATTTTTTGGGTTCATCAAAATTGAGTAATTTGGGGTAACTTAACTGGACACTTTTTTGGCACATTTGTCAGAAACAATGACTCTCGTAGTAGGAGCAAGCACCAAAGTTGCCTGTGTCCTAAAAATGTAATTTAACCACATCCCAGAATAGCACCAGATAACCTTTCTCCCTCAGTTTCCTACATCAGCATTTTTGTGACCTTCTGAATGAAACTACCGATTTAATGCCAACTAGCATAATGAGTAAATACCTCCGATTAATCAATTTGAAACCTAAGCCCAATTCACTTAAGACCCTTACAGGCTACGGAAACACCTCTGTCCCAACAGTTTGGGGTGTATTCAAACCTAGATCCCAGAGGTGAAAAGATAACAATCTAACTCACTGCAATACTCAAACACAATAAAACTGGATTTGCAAAAAAAAATTGTGCACCCTGAAGCTAAACTAAAGACATATTTTACCCTTACCTCTTCAATCGGTTCTTCTTTAGAAGATGTACTATGTATCTGCAAAGGTCTATTGAAAAATAAAATTTAAAAAGGTATTTGGATAATCAGATTTATTTTATCAGTATGACTCAAAATAGCCGTATTATGGTTTGCTTATATAAAATATAGTTGGATAATTTAATTTAAAAAATCTAAAAGAACATTTAGTTGAAACAAATTGCTTGTAAAAACAGCTGAAGAAATTTGATGCTGGCATTTTCCTGCTTGTGAAGATACATAGCCCAATATGTCCAGCCTTCTCTGATGTTCTGTCTGCCTTAACGGAGCATCGCTCAGAGGCAGAGCAATGCTCCAACCTGGACAACTGTCAAGCTATTTTACATTTTGTAGATTGTCATTTTTTAACTTTTGCTGATTTTGTTTGTGCGTATCATAGCAAAAATATCTATTTTATAGCTACATGTGCCTTTGATATTAAAAAAATGAAGAGTTTTACAGGTGGTGGTTGGAGGGGGGGGGGGGGGGGGGGGTGAGGGAGGAGCACAATAACCCCAAACAGAAACTAGGACTGAAATTAAGGGAAGTGAGGAGAATGCCAGGGAGGCAGGGAATTCTAGAGTTCAATGGGTGTAATAGCCAACGGTTCTGCCATTGATGGAGTGATTTGACCCATAATCCCAAATTTTATAAGTAGTATCTGCATTGTCACCGTTACTTTTTGTTAGTGTTTTATCTCCAAAATTGCTGTTTCAAGTTAGTAAGGGAAGATATTTTGCACAGAACTCCTTTATGTGACATTTCATTTCAGTAACATCACGAATAGTAACAGTGACTGAGGGCAGCCCTCACTATTCATGATATCGTGATGTCACACAAGAAGGCGATTTATATAAAAAGTCTGCTCACTGCTGCCCACTGTTGTAGCTAGTAGCTAGCGTATTGGACAAATGTATAATTGAGAATCGAGATGGCAATGGCATTTCTGATTAGTAAATAGAATGATGGACACCGTCGGGCATATGATCTCAAAACTCATTCACAAGGCGTAGACATATGTACATTTACCTTTTTGTGTTTTCATTGCTAAAATGGTAAGACAAAAAGCAGAGTGTGCGAGTGTGTTTAGATCATTGGGAGTGCTTTACTTCCTCTGTTATTGAATTGTGGTAGATGTTTATTCAATGAATATATACATGTGAAATACATTGGCCTGTTATTGTGCGAATGTATGCTAGGCATTTTCTACTAAAATTAGTGCATATGGCTAAAATGGTGCTGCCTGTGGCTATTTAGCAATTTCTATTGGACAACACTGGTCTAACCAGCAGTTCACCACTGTAAAAAATGAATGCAATTAACAGGTGCCTCTACTTACAGCACAGAGATTATGGAGCAATTCAGTTGAGTAAATTTACTTTAAATATTGGACCAGTATTACCAGTGGGACAGATATCATTTATTTATAACACAAATAAAACCAACCGTAAGAAATACAATTACAAAGCTATAAGTGAGCTGTGTCTGATCTGGTTAATGAATTAAATGGATATGGTAGCATCAGGGTACACCAGTAATAAAATGCCAGAAATATTAAGCTAAAAATATATATATTTAAAAAAAAAATTTTGACATGGATTGTTGCTTCCATGAATGAACAGCAGCAGTGACAAGATCACACTTGTGGGAAAAATACTGATAGAGAGAAAGGGGATTTCAGTAAGGATGAAACTGGATAAATTTGAAAGTGAAAACTGACCTCAAAGAAAAATGTATTTTTTTTTAACAACTTGTAAGGCCTCCATGCATAAAGTCAGATTATAAATTTATTGAATACATGTTAAATGAACAGAACAACCATAATTCCTCTTCTATTTAATTTTTGCTATTTCATTTGCTTATCATTTTATTCTCATCATTTCTCCTCATATGGTCTCACCGTTACATTGTCTGTTCACCTCAGAAGATGGACAGGTATTCCTCAATGGCTGAATGCCCAACCCACCCAATAGGGGAAATGTTTACATGCAGTCAATACTTATCATTGCCAAAATATTTTACATAATAGCCTTTGAAGAACTGATCATTGGAAAGTTAAAATGTTAGGAAGCAATAGGACACCAAGCCAGTGAAAGAATGAACTGTCTAAATTTCTACGCTGTAAGACTGCCAATTACTCAACTTCTCAATGAAACTATTGTAACAAAAATGAAGCATTTTTGTCTAAGACTTGGCTTTGTATAAGCTTCTTTAACTCGCACATGTTACATAAGGAGTTTAAAAAACAGCTTCATTTACAGAATATTCCAGCTCATTTTGTTGCCATAATCAGTCAGTTTATCTAAAAAGAAAAAGTGTTTGGGGGGGGGGGGGTGGTGAAACCACTCAATTCAAATGCAAACATTCTGTGTAATTTGTTCAAATAGGTGTTTGACTGGCAGATCCTTCTGAATTTAACAATTATTTTAATTTATGAGATCCTGGTCAGTGTTTCAAAGGTTTTGATGAGCCTGTATTTTTCAAAGCAAAGAGCCTGCCTGGAACCTTTTGTTAAACCAGTTGTTGGTGAAAAAAGAACAAAAAAATGAACTAATACATAAGAAAATTAAGTATAGTTTAGCATAGAAGGTGAAAATGTTTTTTTAGTACAATAAGGAGCTAAGTCACTGCTACCATGCGTTTGTTCTATTACTGCTTAATAAACAAGTTTGGCAGTTAAAGATGAAGACAAGGTCTAGTGTAGTGTTATTCTGCTACCTTCTGAAAACCAGGAGGATTCTGTGAAGGCATGGGACAGAACTAGTGGTGGAGATAATCTGAAATGGTTCTGTTCGTTTCCTGGACCTGCTAAAATTTTACCTAGTTATCAGAACACGTGAAAACATTGTTGAAATGTAAGGAGATAGGGTTTCAATCCGAAAGTAGCCTGAAACACAGAAGTCAAAAACAGCTAGAATAAAAATGGTAACAGGGGCTCTAAAAATGTAGCATCCACTACTATAACCGAAAAAAATTCTAAATGAAAATTACCTCTTCGACTGAAGATGTGACAGATCAATGGCTGTATCAGGATAACTAAATTCTTCATTTTCTTCATCACTTTGATTTTCCTCAATCTTCTGAGTTTCTTCAGAATCTTTCAGATCAGCTTCCCCTTCATGTTGTTTGTCCGATTCACCTTCATAATTGTCCTCTTGGCTCTCTGCATCTCCTTGGACCTCTTCACACTGGTTGTTTACAGCTTCTGTACCAATCTCTTTGTCTTCATCACTACTGCTCTCATCATTGTCTGATTGAGCTTAACAAAATAATTTTTATTAAAAAAATCATTAAAAATTTTTTTTTTTATTCATTCATGGGATGTGGGCGTCACTGGCAAGGCCAGCATTTATTGCCCATCCCTAATTGCCCTAGAGAAGGAGGTGGTGATCCGTCTTATATAACTGAGTGGCTAGGCCATTTCAGAGGGAAGTTAAGAGTCAACCACATTGCTGTGGGTCTGGAGTCACATGTCGGCCAGACTGGGTAAGGGCAGCAGATTTTCTTCCCTAAAGGACATTAGTGAACCAGATGGGTTTTTACAACAATCCGGTAATTTAATTGTCATTATCACTGATACTAGTTTTTTTTTTTAAATTCGATATTATTTAATTAACTGAATTTAAATTGCCCAGCTGCCATGGAGGGATTTAAACTCATGTCTACAGATCATTAAGTCCTGGCCTCGGGATCACTAGTCCAGTAACATAACCCCTATGCTACTGTACCTGCATATAAAACCATAAGTTATATAGCCATTTAATATTAACTGAGCAACTCTCATTTTGAAAAGCTACAGAAAAAGGTTAGACGATCGTTTCTGAAGCTACGTTTGGACAGATTATCTGCAAAAATAAAACGTTCAATGTACCAAAAATAACTATCTATTAGAGGTCGGTGATGATTATTCTGAAGTTTTGCTCTGTACCGGTAAAGCAGTAAAGATTGTGTTCCTATTTTGGAGTCATTAATGGGAAAGCTTGCAATGTTATCAAAAGACAGTTTACTCTCCCATAAAAGGAGCAGAGGTGCGGCGCCCTGGGAGCAGCGTGGAGGTCATGGGAGGAGCAGAGATGCGGCACCCCGGGAGCAGCGTGGAGGCCTCAACCTGCGGCAGGTCGGGGCCATGGGAGGAGCAGAGGTGCGACGGCCCGGGAGCAGCGTGGAGGCCACTTCAGGGAGCAGTGCGAGCTGGTGCAGGAGGGCGATGGCAGCGAAGAGTGACGTCATCAAGGTCCAGGTCGGTGATTAGAGCATGGGCAGATACAGCAGGAGCGGCGAGATGGGACAAAGGAGCGGCGAGAGACTGTGGAGAGATGTAATCGGGGCCAGGGGCAGCACGGGCCAGCCTACACTGCGATATGTGTGCGCACTAGGTCCGTGCAGCAGAGCTGGTCTCCAGTCGTTTTGGGTAATCCTTGCCACTGGACCAAGACCTAGCTCTGTCAAGCCCATGTGGTGGCTAGTGTGCACACGATGATCTGGAAGCCGTGATCCTGACCAACGGATCCATCACAGACCCAATCCACGTCTGGACCGGGGTCAAGCAGGGCTGCATCATCGCACCAACGCTCTTCTCAATCTTCCTTGCTGCAATGCTCCATCTCACTCTCAACAAGCTCCCTGCTGGAGTGGAACTAAACTATTGAACCAATGGGAACCTGTTCAACCTTCGCTGCCTCCAGGCTAGATCCGAGGTCATTCCATCCTCTGTCATCGAAGTACAGTACGCGGATGACGCTTGCGTCTGCGCACACTCAAGTGGCCGAACTCCAAGCCATCGTCAACACCTTCACCTAGGTGTACGAAAGCATGGGCCTTACACTAAACATCCGTAAGATAAAGGTCCTCCACCAACCTGACCCCTCCACACAGCAGTGTCCCCCCCCCCAGCCATCAAACCCCATGGCGCGGCCTTGGACAACGTGGACCATTTTCCATACCTCGGAAGCCTTCTATCAGCAAGGGCAGACATCAATGACAAAGTCCAACACCGCCTCCAATGAGCCAGCGCACCCTTCATTCGCCCGAGGAAAACAGTATTTGAATTCCAAGACCTCAAATCTGGCACCAAGCTTATGGTCTACAGGTGATACCTGCCCTCCTATATGGCTCAGAGATGTGGACTATATATAGCAAACATCTCAAAGCACAGAAGTACCACCAGCGCTGCCGCCGCAAGATCCTGCAAATCCACTGGGAGGATAGACGCACCGTCAGTGTTCTCGCTCAGGCCAACATCCCCAGCATCGAAGCACTGACCACACTCGACCAGCTCCGTTGGGCAGGCCACATCGTCCGCATGCCTGATACGAGACTCCCTAAGCAAGCGCTCTAATCGGAACTCCTACACAGCAAGCGAGCCCCAGGTGGGCAGAGGAAACGTTTCAAGGACACCTTCAAAGCCTCCTTGATAAATTACCATATAGTGGATTGACAAATGGTGAGCATGCCCCTCTGTTGGGCAAGTTTCCACAGCAACTGCTCAGAGTGGAGGGTTCAATCTGCACCATTTATCATGTTGAGATCACAGATTGAGACAGCATTACCCACAGTTTCTTGCATTGACTTTTTCAGCAGCCTTCATCCAGGTGCTGTTCTTCACTGGAGAATGGTCCTAAATTCTAAAAAGCAGCAAGTCTTTCTGTTCAAGCACCTTCAAAGCTATGTTCGCTAATGGTGACATTCTGCCTGTGGCCGGTCATTATTCCTCATCATCATCAGCAGGATAATTTTTAAGGGGTTAAGTATGCCTTTAAGTGCATTAAAGTGCAGGGACTGCATTATCAGCACCATGAGCTGATACAACTGGCAGGCTGGTAGTTTTAAAAGACACAGTAAGGGAGAATCATACGGATTTCCTCTAAAAATCCCCTTGAAGGGATATGTATTCTGATTTTACCCACTTGTTTACTTGCTTATTTTACCTTACCCAAACTAAATGAAGAACTGACACTGCCATTTTCTAATCAGAGGAATAGTATAATGCATGAAAATACAAAAGCCAACAGCTTAAGCAAATCTCCCATCATCTTCTGTTGCACAAACTACCTTCCTTTAAAAGATGCAGAGTTACCATGAAAAATGCTTGACAAACCTATCTTTTGCAAATATAACAAAGACGCCATGAAATGCATTATCATTTTCACACAGGCACTACAAGTCACAAAAGCCTCTTTTGGTTTTGCTTCCTCTACAAACAAAATATTTGCTGAATACAATTTTAACAAGGTTACGCTAAGCAAATAATTTATCTGGAAACTCTTCAGAATCTTGTCAATTTAAATTGTTTTGTACAGCCTTTCCTGTATTACCTAATGGTACAGTATCCTCAGAAAAAAGTTCAGATGTGCTGCTAGTTACTGTCTCCATATCTTCATCCTGCACTTTTACCTTCCGTTCACCTGCGTGCCTCCACACAAATTGCTCATCAACCTAAATACAAGCAAACCACAGCACCGTTAAAACCTAGTTGAGAAATAGTAATTCAATATTAAGCAAGATACTTATATATATTCTAGTCTTGAATATCTAAGCCAAAATACAAACTTCTATAACACAAGATAAACTTAACCCTTATTAGCAGAGTAGTTAATAATTGACAAATAAATTGAAATTGGGAATTAGGTGGCAAAATGATTTGGCATCATTTATTTTCACCTGACAATGATGGGATGAAAATGTTCTCTTTCTGCTGGCTGTAAGGGTTCTACATGGCATGAATTTAGCCAATCTCAACCACACCTATTAGGCTTGGACCTACACCACAAAACTGCCCTTAATTTGGTACACAATGGTAATTTCACCCCGGAAAGACCACATGGATGCTTGTTACAGGAAATGGAAATGTCACACTGGTGCAGTATGACATGCTCTTCGAGAGGTTGGACCTAAATCACATCAGAGTAAAAACAGCTTTACTGAAGTAATTAGGAAAAAAGTAATTTTTTCAGAACTCAGTAATGTCTCATTATAATATATTAGTATTAACACACAACTTCTGGGTAGCACAGTAGTGCTACATGTTGAGCAGTAACACACAAAGCCACAAGTGGGAAGGCAACAGTTTCAATCACTCGCTCCACTCAGTTTCCAGTCTGTGCTAGGATAATGAGAGGGGGAGGTGATATCTGAACAGACTCCTTGCAGCCCCAGACATGCTGCACATCACATAACCTCTGCCTCCTGTATTAAGTGAGACACTATACAAAAACAATCCTTGCAACATGACTATAATACTTTAGTATAGTTGCCAAAGATAGTTAAGGGGTCTACTACAATAGATTTTTAAAGTTTTCTTTTTCATTTCATCCCAAATTTCTCGAAAATATTAATACATTACCTTAAACAAAAAGCCAAATCCCATCATAAGGTAAGAAGGTGGGAGATAGTTCTTTTTACCTGGAAATATGAAATAATGGTGTGAACATTGTACCAGCACTGTTTGGGAGATCAAGAAACTGTAAGAACAATAAAGCACCTGCAAAGCATTACTCAACAGAATATCAGATCCAAGAGAAAAAAACATGCAAATTATTGTTATAATAAAAACATTTTCTTTATCTTAAAACCTGTTGACATTGAATGAAGAAAGTTATTTTAGCGAAATCAAAATAATACACAATCTACCTGGGCTTCTATCTTCACATGGCTACCTGGCAATGGGATCAATAGTTTTATAAAGAGCATTCTTTTACACAGCTTAAGATTTATATGTAAAAATATGACGTAGCTCAATTGTGGTGGAACAACTCAACTGGTAGAAAGCCTAAATTAAATGTGAAATTCATCTTAAGTGATCAAAAATGTCAAATTATCAAACCACCAATCATGAATGACAGCAACAAGCTTCTTACCTCTGATCATGAAACTTCCTGTGGTCAGGTATTCTCCCGTAGGTGCTGTTTTTGATACCTGAAGGTTTAAAGATGTCAGATTTAAGAACATCTTTTCTACTTTTTTCCCATGTTTGTTTTAAAATAAGTATTAATAAAAATTATGGTCCAGTGGTACCACCAATTAGTGTAGTGCACCATGGAACAAGCAGCTTTTGTACTCTGGTTGTCATCAAACAGTGAGTGAAGCTGCAGAGGTTAAAGCCTGGCTAATAGAAAGTGGGGATTTTTTTTAAAGCACCACAAAAGATAGAGGTGAAAGATCACCACAAGATACACCACAGCAACAGTACAACACTATCAGTCAGGAGCAGGGAAATGTTCTAGGATAAAGACTGCAAAGGACACAAAAGTAGAATCAAATAAAGTTAATTTGCATTTTTTTGATGGACAAGATTGGTGGGGCTCAGAGACATAGTTTCTAGAACTTTCTAGGTCAGCAGTTTAAAACCATTACACGGACCATCTGGGAAAATTATCACTTCTGCTAACCTCAAAACTACTGCAATGCAGCACAATACCATTAGATTACTTTTGGACAGTATTCCTATGTCAGGGACTACTGATGACACAATACCATTAGTATATGATGACATAGTCATCACTGTGTCATCATTATGCAATTATTTTTACAAATCTGGTAAACTGGCCTTTAAATTACTTAAGGAGGATGTGCCTTTTAAAAATGTAAACTGTATCACAGAGCAGCAAGACACATTTGCACTCACAATGAGTTCCTGATGTTAACCAAGCCATTATGAGAAGGTACCAGGTAGAGAGCGGACATTATCTCATAAGGAGGTTAATAACTTGAAGCAATAGACATTCAGGTCTAATTTAATTTATTTCAGTCGTTGGCTATGTAGTTATATTAGTGTGAGCCAGGGATCAGGTCTTATGGCCCAAATAAAATTATCCACTTTTCCTTCCTCCCACCAAACTAAATCTAAATAAGTGAATTCACAAGTTTGTTTTAAAATAGGAAATGGAAGCCATGAACGTGTGAGGGGGAAAGAGAGAAGTAAAATATAAAATAGCTCTTGGTGTGGCCACCATAGAGAGGTAGGAGACCAGTTCATGCCTACAGTTACCCAAACAGTGAGTTACCAACCATAGGCATACTGTTGTATGAAAGTGCCAAGTAGGGTCCAGCACTTCCCCAAAGAGAAGGACAGTGAGGGGAAAAGTAATTCTGCTGCACCTTTGAGTGGATATTCACAGTGCAGTAGGACACATGCCCATGCTCTCTGCTGGGAATAGTATGTGATACAGAGTCCACAGAGGAAAGGCCGGGGGGGGAGGGGGCGGGAAATCACTTAAAATAGATTTTTAAAAGCAACATCAAGATATGGAACACAAAACATAAGCAGAATAAACTGCATGAACATACAATTTCACCTTTTCACATACTTTCAGTTTTGCTACTTTAGATTATTGATCACCATGTGCAACTCTTAACTCAGTCAGGACTATTGCAGCATTTAGAAAATAAAAGTGTCAAATTAAGTTGCAGATTTTTGTTTTTGTACAGAATACATTACCAAATGAATCTTGTTTTGATGAATACTATGTAAACTATCTTCACTGACATACTGGTAGATTTTTCACCTTCACCACCTGGGCCATAATGTGGCGGAGTGAAATGCCTATTTTCCTCTCTTTGATTTCAATGGGTAGGCGATCTGCTCCACCAGATTACCGCCCAGACAGTGAAAATTAAAATCTGCCCCACAATGTTTAGAGTACTGTGTCGACCATGGCTCAGTGGTCACACTCTTGTCTCTGAGCCAGAGGGTTGTGGGTTCAAGTCCCACCCCAGAGACTTAAGAACATAATCTAGGCTGACACACCAGTGCAGCACTGAGAGAGATGCCGTCTTTCGGATGAGACAACTTGAGGCCCGATCTCAGGTGGATGTAAATGATCAATATTAGAAGAAGAGCAGGGGAGTTTACTCCGATGGCCTGGTCAATATTTATTCCTACAGCAATATTCCATAAACAGAATATTGGTCATTATCACAATGGACATTGGAACCGGTTCTGGGGGAGGTGGGACCAGTACAAACCGGACGGTCTGCACCCGAGCAGGACCGGAACCGATGTCCTAGGCGGAATGTTTGCTAGTGCTGTTGGGGAGGGTTTAAACTAAAATGGCAGGGGATGGGAATCTATGCAGGGAGACAGAGGAAAGTAAAAAGGGGCCGAAGCAAAAGGTAGGAAGGAGAAAAGCAAGAGTGGAGGGCAGAGAAATCAAGGGCAAAAATCAAAAAGGGCCACATTACAACATAATTCAAAAAGGACAAAGAGTGTTAAGACTGGGAACTCAACATCCAGGGGTATTCAATATTCAGGAAGGACAGACAGGAAAGAAAAGGAGGTGGGGTAGCGTTACTGGTTAAAGAGGAGATTAATGCAATAGCAAGGAAGGATATTAGCATGGATGATGTGGCATCTATATGGGTAGAGCTGCGAAACACCAAAGGGCAGAAAATGTTAGTGGGAATTGTGTACAGACCACCAAACAGTAGTAGTGAGGTTGGGGATGGCATCAAACAGGAAATTAGGGACGTGTGCAATAAGGGTACAGCAATTATCATGGGTGACTTTAATCTACATATTGGTTGGGCTAACCAAACTGGTAGTGGAGGAGGATTTCCTGGAGTGCATAAGGGATGGTTTTCTCGGCCAATATGTCGAGGAACCAACTAGAGAGCAGGCCATCCTAGACTGAGTCTTATGTAACGAGAGAGGATTAATTAGCAATCTGGTCGTGCTAAGTGGGGAAGAGTGACCATAATATGGTAGAATTCTTCATTAAGATGGAGAGTGACACAATTAATTCAGAGACTAGGGTCCTGAACTTAAAGAAAGGAAACTTTGACGGTGTGAGATGTGAATTGGCTAGGATAGACTGGAGAATAATACTTAAAGGGTTGATGGTGGATAGGCAATGGCAGACATTTAAAGATCACATGGATGAACGACAACAATTGTACTTCCCTGTGTGGCGTAAGAATAAAAAAGGGAAGGTGGCTCAACCTTGGCTAACAAGGAAAATTAGGAAAAGTGTTAAATCCAAGGAAGAGACATATAAATTGGCCAGAAAAAGCAGCAAACCTGAGGACTGGGAGAAATTTAGAATTCAGCAGAGGAGTTTAATTAGGAGGCGGAAAATAGAGTATGAGTGTAAGCTTGCAGGGAACATTAAAACTGACTGCAAAAACTTCTACAGATATGTGAAGAGAAAAAGATTAGTGAAGACTAATATAGGTCCCTTGCAGTCAGAATCAGGTGAATTCATAATGGGGAACAAGGAAATGGCAGACAAATTGAACAAATACTTTGTTCTGTCTTCACTAAGGAAGACACGAATAACCTCCCGAAAATGCTAGTGGACCGAGGGTCTAGCGAGAAGGGGGAACGGAGGGAAATCCTTATCAGTCAGGAAATGGTGTTAGGGAAATTGAAGTGACTGAAGGCCGATAAATCCCCAGGGCCTGATAGTCTGCATATCAGAGTACTTAAGGAAGTGGCCCTAGAAATAGTAGATGCATTGGTGGTCATTTTCCAACATTCCATGGACTCTGGATCAGTTCCTATGGATTGGAGGGCAGCTAATGTAACCCCACTTTTAAAAAAGGAGGGAGAGAGAAAACAGGGAATTACCAGTTATTGCCTGACATCGGTGATAGGGAAAATGCTGGAATCAATTATTAAAGATGCAATAGCAGCGCATCTGGAAAGCAGTTACAGGATCGGTCCAAGTCAGCATGGATTTATGAAAGGGAAATCATGCTTGACAAATCTTCGAGAGTTTTTTGAGAATGTAACTAGTAGAGTGGATAAGGGAGAACCAGTGGTTGTGGTGTATTTGGACTTCCAAAAGGCTTTTGAGAAGGTTTCACACAATAGATTAGTGTACAAAATTAAGGCACATGGTATTGGGGGTAATGTATTGACGTGGATAGAGAACTGGTTGGCAGACAGGAAGCAAAGAGTGGGAATAAACGGGTCCTTTTCAGAATGGCAGGCAGTAATTAGTGGGGTGCCGCAGGGTTCAGTGCTGGGACCCCAGCTATTTACAATATACATTAATGATTTAGACAAAGGAATTGAAGATAATATCTCCAAGTTTGCAGATGACACTAAGCTGGGTGACAGTGTGAGCTGCAAGGAGGATGCTAAGAGACTGCAGGGGGACTTGGACAGGTTAGGTGAATGGGCAAATGCATGGCAGATGCAGTATAATGTGGATAAATGTAAGGTTATCCACTTTGGTGGCAAAAACAGGAAGGCAGATTATTACCTGAATGGTGACAGATTAGTAAAAGGAGAGTTGCAAAGAGACTTGGGTGTCATGGTACAGCAGGCGTAAAGAAAGCAAATGGCATGCTGGCCTTCATAGCGAGGGGATTTGAGTATAGGAGCAGGGAGGTCTTACTGCAGTTGTAGAGGGCCTTGGTGAGACCACACCTTGAGTATTGTGTGTAGTTTTGGTCTCCTAATCTGAGGAAGGACATGCTTGCTATTGAGGGAGTGCAGCGAAGGTTCACCAGACTGATTTCCGGGATGGCAGGACTGACAGATGAGGAAAGACTAGGCTTATATACTCACTGGAGTTTAGAAGAATGAGAGGGGATCTCATAGAAACTTATAAAATTCTGACGGGACTAGACAGGTTAGATGCAGGTAGAATGTTCCCGATGTTGGGGAAGTCCAGAACCAGGGATCACAGTCTAAAGATAAGGAGTAAGCCATTTAGGACGAGATGAGGAGAAACTTTTTCACCCAGAGAGTGGTGAACCTGTGGAATTCGCTGCCACAGAAAGTTGTTGAGTCCAGTTCGTTGGACAAATTCAAAAGGGAGTTAGATGTGGCCCTTACGGCTAAAGGAATCGGGGGGTATGGACAGAAAGCATGGGTGAGGTACTGAGGTTGCATGATCAGCCATGATCATATTGAATGGCAGTGCAGGCTCGAAGGGCCGAATGGCCTGCTCCTGCACTTATTTTCTATGTTTCTATGTTTGCTGTTTGCGGGACCTTGCTGTGTGCATACTGGATGCTGTGTTTCCTCCATTACAACAGTGACTACACTTCAAACGTACTTCATTGGCTGTAAAGCGCTTTGGATGTCCTGAGGTTATGAAAGGCGCTATATAAATGCAAGTCCTTTTCTTTCTATTAGCACTCAAAAGATTAACTATGATTGTTAACTACAGACTGTCTAAGCAATGTCTAATCTGGGGATCTCTGCAGTGTAATACTGGAAAAAAAACTCCACAGTAGCTGATTACCTGATGATGATAGACCCACCAAGCACTAGTAATTACACGTGCATCCCATGCAGCACTGTAACAAACTGCCATTGTACCAGCTTCCGTCAATGTACGTGGAGGAATTGGGTCCCCTGTAAATAAAGAATAATTTTAATAAGGCTGTCCATCCAAAAAAATAAAAAGTAGCAGAAAGCTAAATTTGTAAGAATAAAAAGTAAATGAATTGACCTTTTTGGTTCTTGATGACACAGCTGGTGGCACCATGGAGGTCAGCATGTACATAAACATCACCTAGAAAACAAAATTCAACATCATAAAAATAACATGAAGCTGACAGTGCTATATCTGGTCTTAGTGCGGGAAGGGGGTGAAAATTGTTTGAAGTTCCTGATGTTTGTTATTCAGTGAATGCCAATGGAAGTACACGTGTGTGGGCATTAAATAAGTATTGGGCTTAGTTTGATGCTCTTTGGTATTAAATAACTTGCCAACACTTACCATTATGGTTCACAAAAATAATGGCCACAGACAGGTACCGGAAAATGATGGGCGAGAGGAAATCTGTACACGCAGTTGATATATACAGGATTTTACAGATTTCGCAGGAAATTTGCATGCAGGCTCACATTTAATGTTTTGAAACCCCAGTGGATTTGTATAAGCCTGTGCAAATCACCTTTTGCACAGATCATCACATCTGAACAAGGAGTTAATTGCTTTCAGGAGAGGTGATGTGGGTAGAAAAAAACTGCATGACAAAGGGGTGAAAAATGAGGAAGTGATGCTTCAGTTGTACAGAGCCTTGGTCAGACCCCATCTGGAGTATTGCATTCAGTTTTGGCTACTAAACCTCAGGAAAGATATACTGGCCTAGGAAGCATACAGTGCAGCTCACCAAAATTATATCAGGGCTTAAATGGTCAAATTATTCATTCAGGTTGCATAAACTTGGTTTGTATTCTCTTGAGTTTAGAGGAATGAGGAATGATCTAGTCAAAGTCTTAAAAATGATAAAGGGATTTAAAAAAAGATTGTTGTTCCTGGGATGTGGGTGTCACTGGCAAGGCCAGAATTTATTGCCTACCCCTAATTGCCCTCGAGAAGGTGATGGTGAGCCACCTTCTGGAACCGCTGCAATCTGTGTGGTACTCCCACCGTGTTGTTAGCAGGGAGTTCCAGGATGTTGACCCAGCGACGACGAAGGAATGGCTATATATTTCCAAGTCAGGATAGTGTGTAACTTCGAGGGGAACTTGCAGGTGATGGTGTTCCCATGCGCCTGCAGCCATTGTCCTTCTAGGTGGTAGAGGTCTTGAGTTTGGGAGGTTCTGCCAAAGAAGCCTTTGTGAGTTGCGGCAGTGCATCTTGTAGATGGTACACACTGCAGCCACAGTGCGGCGGTCGTGGAGGGAGTGAATGTTTAAGGTGGTGGATGGGGTGCCGATCAAGCGGGCTGCTTTGTCCTGGATGTTGAGCTTCTTGAGTGTTGTTGGAGTTGCACTCATCTGCGCAAGTGGAGAGTATTCCATCACACTCCTGACTTGTGCCTTGTAGATGGCGGAAAGGCACAAAGTCAATAGGGTTGATGCAGAGGAACCATTTCCACTGATGGGGGTAATCCAGAACAAGGGAACATAATTTTAAAATCAGAGCTATGCCATTGAAGAGTGAAATCCAGAAGCACTTTTGCCACTCAAAGTATTAGTGGAAATCTGGAACTCTTTCCCTCAAAAGGTGTGGATGCTGGGTCAACTGAAATTTTCAAGACTACAAATGATGGATTTTTGTTAGGCAAGGGGATCAAGGGATACGAAGCAAAGGTGGGCAAATAGAATTGAGGTACAGATTAGCCATGATCTAATTGAATGGCAGAACATGAGGGGCTGATAAAAAAGATGTAAATACTACTGCAGTTATCAAACACTTGATCCCAAGAAAGCAAAATTGGTAGTGGTAGAATCACAGTAATTTCTATTAATAACAAATATAAATTAACTGCAATTTTTAAATTTATTTTAACAAATGATTGTTATTTGCAAAGATACCATTCGGGGACATTTTTGGAGGGCTGTAGAAAGCATTTCTCTGCAGCTTTTTACATGGTTCACATCTTCCATCTCCGTAACATCACCCATCGCCCCTGCCTCAGCTCATCTGCTGCTCAAACCCTCATCCATGCCTTTGTTACCTCTAGACTTGACTATTCCAATGCTCTCCTGGCTGGCCTCACATTTTCCATCTTCCATATACTTGATCTCATCCAAATCTCTGCTGCTCGTATCCTAACTCGCACCAAAATCCCAGTCATCCATCACTCCTGTGCTCGCTGACCTAGATTGGCTCCCAGTTCAGCAACACCTCGATTTCAAAATTCTCATCTTTGTTTTCAAATCCCTCCATGGCCTCGTCCCACCCGAGCTCTGTAACCTCCTCACCCGTCTCCCACCAGCCAAGATCTCTGCAGTCCTCAAATTCTGTCCTCTCGCGCATCTCGATTCCCTTCGGCCCACAACTGGCGGCTGTGCCTTCAGCTGCGTATGCTCCATGGTCCGGAATTCCCTCTTGAAACCACTCTGCCTCTTTCCTTTAAGCTGCCCCTTAAAACCTACCTCTGTGACCACCTGTTCTAATATCTCATGTAGCTCGATGTCAAATTTCATTTGATAACGTTCCTATGAAGCGCAATAGGATGATTTACTACATTAATGGCATTATATAAATGCAAGTTGTTGTCGTTGCCAAGCAGGACTGAATATCATAATGGAAATTGGTCAAATGTAAACGTAGAACAGTTAAGTCAAGAAAAAAATATTTATTCAATGCCTGATAATCTACTGAGCTATGTAACAGACACAGGAACACTACTCAAAATTAGATGTCTTGGTGGGAGAATTAAGTTACTGAACAAATGAGCTTTGATGTGCTGAATGGCCATTTCTCTACCTGGACTCTTATATTCTTAATCCTCATTTCAAACTGATGCTTGGCACAATCATCCCAATTCCCCAGTGACTTTGCATCAGGCACCAGCCATAGTGAATTGTTTGTTAATATAAGTGGCAATTCTGTAAATGTAAAACAAATAGCCTCTAAAAAAAGTACATACAAACCTGATTTAAGATATCGTTTGACAATCATTTCATTTTGCTGCTGATCTCGACCTGCTATTATGAGGTAGTTTTCACTACTGATAAACCACAAGAATTTCTCAAACCTGCCAAAGAAAACATCAGCTGGTAATAACGAGCTACGATATATTAAAATCATTTACTCTCAGGTTTGAAGCTTTCCATTATAACGGATGAATTGAAAAGCCAATAGCAAATCTTACATATCCTAGAGTTAAGATTATTCACTACAAATTTATAAAGATAATGTTTCAGTCGTGGGAGTTTATTATACCTTCCTGCATACATTAGAACATTTTTAGGAACTGACTAAACTTGATAGTTCAGATGCAGTACCAAATTTTAAAAGCACACAAGGTTTAGAATAGATCATAATTGCAGTTAAAAATTAGTTTGTTTTCCTTCCTAATCTAATTAAATCCATCACCCTGAGCCAATTGCATCATTCGCCTTGATGATATTCCCAGCTTGTCTTAATCGGAATCATCTATTGTTACTCTAGTCCATTTAATAACTGAATTGTCAAAGCCTGAAGAAGTACATGGAGGCAAATTAGTCCAATTCAGAAAGAGTGGGGAAAGGTGGGCTTATTTGAACGATATAAAAGTTTACAAATCACTCTAGTTTTCTCACTCTACATGTACACAATACATACCACACAACCTACCAATACACTTTTCTCGCCTTCTGAATTGTAATAACTGTTTGAACTTCTTTTAACGTCTTTTTTGTCTTCTTTTCTGCTGATTTAAATGCCTAAAAGAAAAACAAATTAAGAATAAATTAATTATCAATAAGAAGTTAAGTTACAAGTTTAAAAAAAGTTACATATGGCAACAACATACTTAATCTAGTCATTTTGAAACCGTAATCTATAGCACAAGCAGACATCAGTATATGAGTTACAAGGAAACTCAAAATAATTACATTTCAACAAAACATCTAGACCAGATGGGATACATCCTATAATCCTAAAGAAAACTAGAAGTTACAGACAACTCTAGGTTTAAACACCTCCATAAACATAGCAGCAGTCCTGAGACCCAGAGGTTATTTAACATTATCCTAATATTTAAAAAAGGAGCGAGATGTTTATAGAACAACCAAAGCATGAACAAGTGACCCTCACTTGAAGTTAAAAGGAAATTATATGGTACTAAAGGCATATTAACCAAAATTAAAAATAAAATCTTTTTCTCCCCACGCTAATTTATTTCTTATTGACACAGTGGGGAGACAGCATTTGGAGGCACCTTCCTGCAGTACAGGAAAAAACAAAATCAGAACTGAAGTTGTCTCCTGGCCACTCTCATGCACTACCTCTTGGTGACCAGTCCAATAGCGACATTGGTAGAAGCCTGGGAACAGATCGCTGGCCTCTCAACCTCAAAGAAAGACTTGCATTTCTATAGCGCTTTTCACGACCACCGGTCGTCTCAAAGTGCTTTACAGCCAATTAAGTACTTTTGGAATGTAGTCACTGTTGAAATGTGGAAAAAGCAGCAGCCAATTTGCACACAAGCATGCTCCCACAAACAGCAATGTGATAATGACCAGATAATCTGTTTTTATGTTATGTTGATTGAGGGATAAATATTGGCCAGGGCACTGCGGATAACTCCATTGCTCTTTAAAATAGTGCCATGGGATCTTTTACTAGGGAAAGCAGATGGGGCCTCGGCTTAATGTCTCATCCAAAAGACAGCACCTCCAACAATGCAGCTCTCCCTCAACACTGCACTAGAGTGTCAGCCTAGATTTTTGTGCTCAAGTCCCTTGAGTGGGACTTGAACCCACAACCTTCTGACTCAGAGGCGAGAGTGTTACCCACTGAACCACAGCTGATACTCAAGTGAGCACTGGCCCAATGCAATCTATACCACAAAAAGGGGAGGGTAATATAGTGCAACTTGTATTGATTTACTAAAAATGATCATGTCTACAGCAGATGTCCAAACGTAGATTTGTCTTTCAATATGAAATACTGCCTACCTTTTCTGCAGCTTCAACTGTCTTCTGTTCCTTCTTCGCTGCATGTCTTTTGTGATCATAGTATCTGCACCAAAATATCATTTGAAAAATAAGAAAACACTTGACCTAATTAACATTAACCACCTGTTAACTATCTGCAATGAAATATAAAAACAAAAAGGCATTAGAATAACTTGATCCAACCCTTCCATTTTCATCATTATAGGATGGGTTCTTTTCATATCTGTGCTCTACAATTATTATAATTAGATTAACCATCTGTACAGCTATTGTGAAATCTGCTTATTTAACCACGAATCAGCAGCACATAGTAATTCAATGCAATGTTATTTAAAACAGTAAGACACAATCAGGCTGATGATGCACTAGTTTTAGCTAGGATACTGAGAAAGTAGTAAGCAGAGACAAGATGCTTCCCTCAAAGAGAGCAAGAAAAATAATCAGCAGATCACTCCAACCCATTCTCATGCACCTCCTAGTAATTAACTCGAGCATCACTGGCCAAGTCATAACAAGTTACAGTCTATCGCTGGTGGTAAAATAGATTCATTCATATGGACATTGGGGCAGAAGATAAGTTTACATAAAATTCGGGATTCTTATATATTTATTGTACACTGGAACACTTCAGAATGTGTAAAATCAAGCATTACACTTCAAAAGTGCAAAATGCTTAACAGGTAGCAGCAGCCCAAAGTGCAATTCCCTCAAAGACATGATTCAAAGTTTTATCAATTTCTTCATACTGAAATTATAAAGAGAATATGGAATCATAGAATAGTTACAGCACAGAAGGAGGCCATTCAGCCCATGCCAGTTGTCTGTAAGAGCACTTCAGCTAGCCCTTTCTGTGTGGCCCTGCATTTCATTTTCCTTCAGGTACTTATCCAATTCCCTTTTGAAAGCCACGATTGAATTTTCCTCCTCCACCCTTTCAGGCAGTCCATTCCAGAACCTAACCACTCGCTGCGTAAAGAAGTTTTCCCTCATGTCGCCTTTGGTTCTTTTGCCAATCACCTTAAATTTGTGTCCTCTGGTTCTCGACCCTTCCGCCAATGGAAACAGTTTATTTCTATCTACTCTATCTAGACACATCGTGATTTTGAGCACATCTATCAAATCTCCTCTCAACCTTCTCTGCTCCCAGTTTCTCTAGTCTATCCAAGTAACTGAAGTCCCTCATCCCGGGAACCATTCTCGTGAATCTTTTCTGCAATCTCTCTATGGCCTTCACATCCTTCCTAAAGTGCAGTGCCCAGAGTTGGAAACAATACTGTACAAGCCGGATGGGTTGCACCTCAACAGAGCCGGGATCAATATCCTCGCGGGGGGAGGGGGGGGTTGTTGGGGAGGCTTTAAACCAGCTTGGCAGGGGGGTGGGAACCTGAGAATAGATTCAGAAGAGAATGTCGCAAAGCTGAAATTAGAAAGCAGAAAAGTAGAAAGTGAATTTTGAAGACAGAGGAAACAAGGGCGAGAAAATAGACAGTAAGGAAGTTTGGTAGTGCTATAGTGCTAAATAGTATATACTTCACCCACACTGCAATATGTGTGCACACTAGGTCCGTGCAGCAGAGCAGGTCTCCAGTCGTCTTGGTTAATCCTTGCCACTGGACCAAGACCTAGCTCGGTCAAGCCCGTGTGGTGGCTGGTGTGCAACGGACACCACACCTTAAAAAAATCCACGCACAGGCATCTTCCACCCCCTCAATTAGATTTCAGGACTGGAATATCGGGTCCTTCATCGAAACATCTGTGAACTCGTGAAAGCAAGTCATCCTCATTCGAGGGACTGCCTATGATGAGGACGA
This sequence comes from Pristiophorus japonicus, assembly GCF_044704955.1. NCBI lineage: Eukaryota > Metazoa > Chordata > Chondrichthyes > Pristiophoridae > Pristiophorus > Pristiophorus japonicus. The sequence goes on along the minus strand of NC_091980.1, from coordinate 259,621,429 downwards.
CTTCAATGCAAGGGGTATAGGAAATAAGGCAGATGAGCTGAGAGCACAGATAGATACTTCGGAGCATGATATTTTTGGCTCGCTTGCGCCTCTGTTAGTACCCGGAGGGGCGGCAAAGGGTGTTTCTAGGCATTATCTGCCATTACAGTGACCTTCCATCATTGAAAGAATTTAATGGGGGCATTACTAGTTCGCCAGCGTATCATAAGAACATAAGAAATAGGAGCAGGAGTAGGCAATTTGGTCCCTCGAGCCTGCTCCGCCATTCAATAAGATCACGGCTGATCTGATCATGGACTCAGCTCCACTTTCCCGCCCGCTCCCCATAACCCTTTACTCCCTTAACGCTCAAAAATCTGTCTATCGCCACCTTAAATATATTCAATGACCCAGCCTCCACAGCTCTCTGGGGCAGAGAATTCCAGAGATTCACAACCCCATGAGAGAAGAAATTTCTCCTCATCTCAGTATTAAATGGGCGGCCCCATATTCTAAGACTATGTCCCCTAGTTTAAGTTTTCCCTATGAGTAGAAATATCCTCTCTGCATCCACCTTGTCGAACCCCTTCATTATCTTATATGTTTCACTAAGATCACCTCTCAATCTTCTGCACAATGAGTATAGGCCCAATCTATCTTCATAAGTCAACCCTCTCATCTCCGGAATCAACCTAGTGAACCTTCTCTAAACAGCCTCCAATGCAAGTATATCCTTCCTTAAATACGGAGACCAAAACTGTACGCAGTACTCCAGGTGTGGCCTCACCAATACTCTGTACAGTTGTAGCAGGACTTCTCTGCTTTTATACTCTATCCCCCTTGCAATAAAGGCCAACATTCCATTTGCCTTCCTGATTACTTGCTGTACCTGCATATTAACTTTTTGTGTTTCATGCACAAGGACCCCCAGGTCTCTCTGTACTGCAGCACTTTGCAATTTTTCTCCATTTAAATTATAATTTGCTTTTCTATTATTTCCTACCCTCACATTTTGCCAAATTATACTCCATTTGCCAAATTTTTGCCCAGTTAGCCTGTCTCTCTCCCTTAGCAGATTTTGTGTGTCCTCCTCACAATTTGCTTTCCCACCCATCTTTGTATCATCAGCAAACTTGGCTATATTATACTCGGTCCCTTCATCCAAGTCATTAATATAGATTGTAAATAGTTGAGGCCCCAGCACCGATCCCTACGGCACCCCACTAGTTACTGTTTGCCAACCGGAAAATTACCCATTTATCCTGACTCTCTGTTTTCTGTTAGTTAGGCAATCCTCTATCCATGCTAATATATTACCCCAACCCCGTGAGCTTTTATCTTGTGCAGTAACCTCTTATATGGAATGCTTTCTGGAAATACAAATACACCACATCCATTGGTTCCCCCTTATCTACCCTGCTCGTTACACCCTCAAAGAATTCCAGCAAATTTGTCAAACATGATTTGCCTTTCATAAGACCATGCTGACTCTACTTGATTGAATTATGCTTTTCCAAATGTCCCGCTATTGCTTCCTTAATAATGGACTCCAGCATTTTCCCAACGACAGATGTTAGGGCTAACTGGTCTATAGTTTCCTGCTTTTTGTCCGCCTCAATTTTTAAATAGGGGCGTTACATTTGCGGTTTTCCAATCCGCTGGGACCACCCCAGAATTCAGAGAATTTTGGTATTACAACCATCCTCCAATGCTATTTGCTAGGCAGCATCAGGGTACAAGGGCTCTTTGCCATGTTGGCCCACGGATGAGGAGAGGCCAAAGATGTCTGGTGAGGAAGGCTTACCCCCCCATAGGTTTACAGGCACCAACGCTCATTCCTCCAGCTCTCTGAGGAGCAGTCTGTGAGAAGGCTGCGTTTCCTAAAGGAAGTGCTAACAGAGATATACAATCTCCTACAGGCAGACCTATGCCTGGACCGCTCTGAAGGCAGCCTTCAATACTCCCCTCAAAAGGTATCTGAATTCATTGTGGTGTGCTGCATGTTGCCATCATGAGGGGCCACGCATTGCCAGTGGGGATTGCAGGCCCACCTCAGGAGGAAGACGACGACGAAGAGGAGCCTGGTGAGGCCCCCATTGGATAGCCACACCATCCACGGGGGAGGCAGCGTGGAGATGCTGCCGGGCCCAGAGTCGCACGTCGCCAGCTCAATGGACTGGTTCTCCTAAATGGAGGAAACTGAGGGATGGAGAGCTAATACTGGACACACTATGTGCCCCCATAAAGGTACATCTCCAGTGGACGTTGGAATGATTGGCAAAGGATGAATCATGAATTTTACTGCAACAAAGTAACAAAACTCCCCCTACCAAAAGAAAACTATACAATATATAACATCATTGTTGTTCAGTGTCCTGCAACATAAAGTTCCTTAAATCAACGAAACCTTTTTAATGCTACGATTTTCACCTGGGGCGCAAAAATTTCCTTGTGTAACGCTTGATTTTGCGCCCCCGATCATAGAACCTCATTTTTTGTTGAATTTCGCAGACAAGGGCGCAAACATTTTTTAGGCAAAATAACCGCCCCGCCACCATTACCGCCCCGAAATCTCAAAAACTGAAAATCCAGCCTTATAGCTATTACAGAGCCATGGCTGAAAGAAGGGCAGGTATGGCAGCTCAACATTTCTGCTAACAGGGTTTTCAGATGGGATAGAGAGGGGGGCAAAAAAAGGAGGGGAGGTCGCATTATTGATTAAAGAAACAATTACAGCTGTGAGGAGGGATGATATGTTAGAAGGATCAAATGAGGCCATATGGGTTGAATTGAAGAACAAAAAAGGGGCAATCACACTGCTGGGAGTGTATGTAGACCCCCAAACTGTCAAAGGGAGATAGAAGAGCAAATATGTAGGCAAATTTCTGAGAAGTGCAAAAACTACAGCGCAGCAATAGTAGGGGATTTCAACTACCCTAATATTAACCGGGATAACATTAGTGTGAAAGGTATCGATGGTGCGGAACATCCATTCAGGAGAACTTTTTTAGCCAGTATGTAACAAGCCCATCAAGGGAGCAGGTGGTTCTCGACTTAGTTTTCGGGAATGAAGCTGGGCAGGTGGAAGGGGTATCAGTGGGAAAGCATTTTGGTGCTAGTGATCATAATTCATTTAGATTTAGGGTAGTTATGGAAAAGGACAAAGATAGACCAGGAATAAAAGTTCTCAATTGGGGAAATGCCAATTTTGCTAAGCTGAGATGGGATTTAGCCAAAGTGGACTGGAAACAGCTACATGAAGGTGTCAGAGCAGTGGGAAGAGATCCTGAGAGTTCAGAGCAAGTATGTTCCCTTTAAAGAGAAAGGGTGGGACTAACAAATCGAGAGCCCCCCTGGATGTCAAGGGACATATAGGGTAGGATAAAGAAAAAATGGAGGTTTATGACAGATACCAAGGGCTCAATACTACAGAAACTCTAGAGGAGTATAAAAAGTGCAGGGGTGCAATTAAAAAGGAAATTAGGAAAGCAAAGAGAGCTTGAAAAAAAATTTGCAAGTAAAATCAAGGAAAACCCAAAGATGTTTTATAAATACATTAAGAGCAAGAGGATAACTAAAGAAAGAGTAGGGCCTATTAGAGACCATTAAGGTAGATTGTGTGTGGAGATGGAAAATGTGGGTATGGTTCTTAATGAATACTTTGCATCTGTTTTCAGATATTGCAATCAAGGAGGAGTGTGAAATATTAGATGAAATAAATGTAGTGACAGAGAAAATATTAAGGGGTATAGCAGCTTTGAAAGTGGATAAATCCCCAGGCCCGGATGAAATGTATCCCAGGCTGTTAAGAGAAGACAGAGAGGAAATAGCAGAGGCTCTGACCATCATTTTCCAGTCCTCTCTGGCAAAGGGTGTGGTGCCAGAGGACTGGAGGACTGCTAATGTTGTACTTTTGTTTAAAAAGGGAGAAAGGTATAGATTGAGTAATTACAGGCCAGTCAGGCTAAGCTCGGTGGTGGGAAAATTATTGGAAAAAATTCTGAGGGACAGGTTAAATCTTCATTTCGAAAGACACGGATTAATCAAGGTCAGTCAGTATGGATTTGTTAAGGGAAGGTTGTGTATGACTAACTTGATTGAATTTTTCGAGGAGGTAACCAGGCGGGTCGATGAAGGCAAAGCGTATGATGTAGTGTATATGGATTTTAGCAAAGCTTTTGATAAGGTCCCACAGGCAGACTTGTCACGAAAGTAAAAGCCCAGGGCAAAGTGGCAAGTTGGATCAATTAGCTCAGAGGCAGGACGCAAAGGGTAATTGCTGATGGGTATTTTTTGTGACTGGAAGGCTGTTTCCAGTGCGGTTCCGCAGAGCTCAGTACTAGGTCCTTTGTTTTTTGTGGTATATATCAATGATTTAAACTTGCACGTAGGGGGTATGATTAAGAAGTTTGCAGATGATATTAAAATAAGCTGTGTGGTTGATAACGAAGAAGAAAGCTGTAGACTGCGGGAAGATATCACTGAATTGGTCAGGTGAGCAGAACAGTGTCAAATGGAATTCAATCCGAAGACGTGTGAGGTAATGCATTTGGGGAGGGCTAACAAGGCAAGGGAATACACATTAAATGGTAGGACACTGGGAAGTATAGAGAAACAAAGAGACCTTGGAGTGCATGTCCACAGATCTCTGAAGGTAACAGGACAGGTAGATAAGATGGTTAAGAAGGAATATGGAATGCTTGCCTTTATTAGCCTAGGCATAGAGTACAAGAGCTGGGAAGTTATGTCTGAACTGTATAAAACACTAATTAGGCCACAGCTAGAGTACTGCGTACAGTTCTGGTCACATTACAGGAAAGATGTGATTACACTATGAGGAAAGATTGGATAGGCTGGCTTTGTTTTCTTTGGAACAGAGGAGGCTGAGGGGAGACCTTATTGAGATGTATAAAATTATGAGGGGCCGAGATCATCATAGGTGGTCCCTCATATCGCGGATGACTTGCTTGCATGCCAAAAAGGGATGAGTTTGCAGGTGTTTCAATGAAGGACCTAATATTCCAGTCCCGAACTACATGTTGAAGGGTGGAAGATGCCTGTGCGTGGATTCTTTAAATGTGTGACGGCCGTTGCACACCAGCCGCAATACAGGCTTGACAGAGCTAGGTCTTGGTCCAGTGGCATGGATTAACCAAGGCAACTGAAGACCAGCTCTGCTGCACGGACCTAGTGCGCACACATATTGCAGTGTGGGCTGGCCTCTTCTGGGCCCCGTAACGCACACCTCTCCTGGGCCCTGATCACGTCGCTCTACAATCTCTCGCCGCTCCTTCGCCCCGACCTCGCCACTCCTGTTGTACCTGCCCATGCCTGAATCAGCAACCTGGACCTTGGTGACGTCCAATCCAGTTGCCCTCTTTCACAGCCGTCGCCCTACTGAACCGGTTCATGTTGTGCCTTGAAGTGGTATGCTCCACGCTGCTCCTTCGAAGGCCCCGACCTGCTGATGGTCCTTGCCGGTCGGGGCTGCCGCGCCGTATCGAGCTCCATGCTGCTCCTTTGAAGGACCTGACCTGCGGATGGTCCTTGCAGGTCGGGGCCATCGTGCCGAATGCCGGGTTGGCCTCCATGCCGCTCCTTTGAAGGCCCCAACCTGCTGATGGAGCTGATGGATGGGTCGAGATAGAGTGGATAGAAAGAACCTACTTCCCTTAGCAGAAGGGTCAACAACTAGGGGGCATAGATTTAAAGCAATTGGTAGGAGGTTTAGAGGGGATTTGAGGGGAAATGTCTATGGAGGTCTGGAACTCACTGCCTGAAAGGGTGGTAGAGGCAGAAACCCTCACCACATTTAAAAAGTACTTGGATGTGCACTTGAAGTGCTGTAACCTACAGGGCTACGGACCAAGAGCTGGATAGTGGGATTAGGCTGGATAGCTCTTACTCAGTCAGCTCGAACACAATGGGTCAAAATGGCCTTCTTCCGCGCTGCAAATTTCTATGATACTCCAGTTGAGGACGAACTAGTGTTTTTCAAAGGTTCAACATAACTTCCTTGCTTTTGTACTCTATGTCTCTATTTATGAAGCTCAGGAACTCGTATGCTTTTTTTAAACCACTTTTCCAACCTGCCCTACTGCCTTCAATGATTTGTGCACATATACCCCCAAGTCTCTTTGTTCATGCACCCCCTTTAGGATTGCATTCTTTAGTTTATATTGTCTTGCCTCATTCTTCCTACCAAAATGCATCACTTCACACTTTTCTGCATTAAATTTCATTTGCCAATAACTCATAATTAATGGTAAGTTATAGATGTTCTTTCACAAAGAAGTTTAATTATTGGTAAAATATTCTTAATGTCTAATGATTTCAATAATAATTGATAAAATATTCAATTAGAAAATCAGTTTGTGCAACTATAGCTTAAACAGAGATATTTTAAATCTAAATAGAATAAAAACTCAAGTTTTAATTTAAAAGTTAAAATAATTATATTTGTATATCCAATTTAAGAGAAATATTCAAAGTTAATCACGGGTATTGTAGATTTTCTAGATGAACACCTACTTTTTTGCATTAGCATACGCAGATAAGCTAAGATCCACATCCACTAATATTGGTTTGTTTTTCTGTAACACTTTCTTTTGGTGCTTATTTTTGTTCTTTTTCTTCTTGCCTTTTGTTTGTTCATTTTCAGCATCTTCATCCAGATCTACATCTGGTTGATCTTCATCATCAGTTACATATGGGTTTCTAAACAGAGAACAGAATTAAAATAACTGACATAGACCATCAAGTAATCCATATCCCAGAGCATCCCACTTTCGGGTCCTTGAAAAATATGGGGCAGGGGAAGACAGAAATAGCAATAATGTAGGAAGAAAAATCCAAGATAGAGTCTATTTAATAGAACTTTGAAAACATTTTTTATTAATAAGAATGCAAGAACAGTCAAGGGTAAGAAAAGGCCATTCAGTGCATCAAAGCTCATCTCAATAATCAGCTAATTTTAAATTAACTTCTGACCATTTAAAAATTGAATAATATGGAAGATGAGGTGAGGTGAGGTGAGATTATCTCCCGGTTTGATTGGCACAGTCCTGATCAGCTGTTGTATAAAAGCAGAATGTGCTTGACACAGCAGAAACAGACCGTACAGGAGCTAAAATCAAAGCAGTCCCTTTACAGGTCTCCTTTTGCCCTGCAACTACCTTAAAGCTGGGCAGCTGAAGCACCTCTGCCTAGCAAAGGCAAGAGCCTCATGAATTTATCATGTGTTGGGGTCCTACCGTGGCCTACTGGGCACAGAATCTGCTGTGGAGGCTTTACTCAGTTGAGGCTATCAGCCCCAAAGCATACCCTCTGAGTGCTCCTCCAGGTGGGCAGCTCACCAACTCCATTTAAAATAGGCCCAGCCTTTTAAAATGGACAGTGCCTCCCAATGACAGGAGTTAAAATTCCCCTTATGACATTCATCTGTTAGCCACTGGCTATTTAAAAGGGCATGACTATCTAGCAACCTGCCTTTGCAGGAATAATGATTGGGTTAGTAAACAGGACAGCAAATATAGTCAATGCTATTGACAGAACTTTCTTTTAAAATCTAAAATAACAACACTCTTGCTTTCATTTTAAATTGTCATAATTACAGAATATGAAAGCTGTCAATAAAGATGATTATAACATTTTCAGTATGTTTCCATTATCACTGCAATAAATATGAACAAAATAAACATAACTATCCTACTACAAAAATAACAGGATATCATAAGATTTGGGCAGAACAATGGCAGAAAAATTTACAGCAGACAAGTACAACATACTGCATAAAGGAAGGAAAAATAAGCAACACACATACTTCATAAATAGTGCTGAAATAGCTGAAAAGAATATTAGCAGACTCAATGCTAAACACATCCAATCAACAAAGCCAACAGAATGTTGAACCATACAAAGCCAAAACAATAGAAGTCAGAGGAATTCATGATTAAAGTGCGCAGTGCTGTGTATGATCAGACCACACACTGAATGCTGCATCCAGTTCTGGTCACCAAGATACAATGGAGATATTTATGTGGCGGAGGCAGTGCAGAGAAGAGCCGTAAGGCTGATCCCTAGTGTCATGGGTCTGAGTTATGAAGAAATACTGGCGAAACATGGGCCTTTCAGCCTGGAAAGGAGGCATCTGAGAGGTGACCTTATACCGTTATACAAGATAGCTACGGAAATAGACCCAATGGTCTTTTCTTGTCTTGGGTACATAATAGAAGTTATATTAAGCACTTAGATAGTTAATGTACTCCCCAATACTTAACCTTATGATGGTGTAAACTGGGATATCACAACATGTTTATAAAGTATTAGCTGATCTATCTCTGGGTCTGACACCACCTTTAAAGCTTTGGTAATTAGAAATTAGTCACTTTACTCAATAGTGTACTGACTCCTTGCTGTGGTTGGTTGGTTTGTGTAACTGCTGATATACTTTGGACTGGGTAATGTAAAATGCCTCAAAGATCAGTTACATTTTAAGTATTTACAAACTCAGACGTATATGGTAGGAATCCGATTCAGGACAAAGATTCATTTGATTCCTGTTAATGGGTTTAGACTGAATATTAGAAGTTCCAAGAGTATATTTCATGTATACAGGTATGTTCTACAATCTACACATCTATCTTAAACAACCTTTGCACCAAAATACACAATTCAGAATCCTATTAGTCTATTCAACAAGTTATTTATAAAATTGCAACAAAACCAAAGGGTTGTGATGGCACCATAAACCATCAAGAGGGATTTACATGGATCATTGACCCCAAAGATTAAGGTCCATGTAACAATATGCTATTATCAGTTATTTTGTGCATATGGAAGTTTCAAGGTCTCTTCTGCTCCATTCCGATTTAATTAAGACTCATCAGAAAATAATTTGCAAGAAAATGCCATACTTTACATTTTAAATTTGAAATGTTCGATGCTATAGTCATGCATTTATATATTTACTTCAAATGTCCCTCAAAAATAATTTTGCAAAAAATTTGCAAGAAGCTCAAACATTCGGCTAGATTTTGGCCGATTTTGCGTCTGGGTTTTCGCCACGGTTTGACCCTCCACGGCGAAAACTCGGTCGGCAAGATTCTCGGCCCCCTCTTTGGAGCGGCGTTTCCACGTACCGCAGGGGAGAGGAGTGCCGACGTGAAACGTCATGGATTGCATTACTGTCGCACTTTCACCTCTTTCGGGACCCATACACCGCGCCCACTAAACCAACAGGGTCAAATCTGTCGGTACAGCCATTCCAGCAGCGGTAAGTATGAAGACCTGCAAAAAGGTAAGTTAAAGTTTTTATTTTTAAAATTATTTTGCAGCAATTTAGTGGGGTTAAGTGTTTTTTGAATGTTTTTTTTGCAATTTTTCTTTGTTTTTCTCCCCCTCCCAAGGCCTCTCTCACAGCGTTACCGGCCCTGGACTAATGTTGCCGAAACTCGCAGTTTGTGCCGCGAATCCACGTGCAACGCCGATTTTACCGCAGAAGTAAAAGCCGAAAGTTAGGCCTGAAAACGGTAGCGCAGAAAATGGGAATTTTGGCGTAAAATTACTGTTTTCGTAAAAACCTGAAAATCCAGCCCTTTGTCTTCACTTATATATAAATATTAATAATGTTGGTTTATGTCATCACTAAAATACTATCAGAGCGCAAAGGGAGTCATTCACCTTGGGAATTTAAGCACCCAGATTCACATCAGCAAGTATTTATTGTACTATTGGCCCCAAATTTCCCCAGCCGCTTAGAGCGACGTAGTTAAATGTGGTGCGGCGACTTCCTGGAGGGGAAAAAAGCACCAAAAATTTACCTTTGAATTTGTCCGCTCCCTCGTTGTCCGGATCCATTGGCGTGGCGCTGCAGAGCCTGGGGAGGGGACGGAGCTTCGGCCGGGCTTGCTCAGCATGGCTTGGGCCCATGACCGTTTGAGCGTGCACACATGCGCAATGGGCGGTTCAGCTTGCGCGCATGCGCAGTGCAACAGGAAGCTTGGCAATCGGCCAATTAAAGGGAGAGAGTCCTCAGAATCATTGGTTATGGAGCATATATAAAGGTGAGGTCTGAATACTGATTTTTGTGTGGCTGAGGGAGTGGAAAGGAGTGCTGAATAGATGTAAGAGAGGTGTAAGTGTGATTTTTGAACATGACCTGCATTTGAGTCCAATAGACGAATGGCGCAAGAGCGTGCAAGACGACCCAAGAATTTCCTCCATGAGGAAGTGGAGAAATTAGTGACTGTAATTGAGGAGAAATGGCTGGAGCTGGATATCAGCAAGAGTGGTCCGACAAAGGTCGCCCCCAAGGAAATGAGAAAAAGATGGAACCTCGTTGCAGAAGAATTCTCCTCTGGGGTCAACACCACAAGATCTGGAAGCCAGTGCAAGAAGAAATGGCAGGACGTTGGTCAAGTAGTGAGTGTAAGTAACATCTTCATCTTTAAATTGCAATGGAAAATGTGACCATCTCTGTGTCCCACCCATCAGAAGCGCACCATGTCTGACAATTAATATTTTCATCTTTGCAGAAGAAATTAGCCCACAAGAGGGAGAACTAGAACAGGAGGAGGTCCATCAAATCTGCACCAACTGACACCTCTCACCGGCAGAAAAAGAATCAGCTCTGCACAAGCTGGACCCACACGCGAGGGTGAGGGTGAGTCATTAAAATGCATAGTGGCCCTTCAAATCAACCGGCTGACTGGCCTGCAACGCGTGAGACTACTCATGCCACCCATCCTGCCCCCTTCTGTGCTGCTAACCATTTGACTGTTCTGTTGTCTTTTGCAGAAGACGACACTCCTCAAGATCCTGAGGATCCTGATGTGTACGCTCCAGACCAAGGCGGGTGGGGGGAGGAGGGGTCCATGGAAATGTGTGCTCGGGAGAATGCTGACTGTGATATGGATCAGGACATAGCACACAACATCACACTGCCAGAACCCTCCATGAGCTCCTCGGCAACATTCCATGGGTTCACATCTTCTGAGGTCGCGGGTCTGAGTGGCAGTCGGGAAATGCATCTTGGAACACCCAGTCCCCCACCGTCCCAGCCTGCGCATCACAGTGGAGGGGTGCTACTAGGCAGACCCACGGCGAGGGGAAGGAGAAGCCGACCAGTCTCTCCTGAGAGGCAACCCTCAGCAGAGGTTAATCAGGTTGTTTCATAGGGTGAGGAGACCAATGCCCTCACAAGATCACCCGTGGCGACCGTCAGTGGGGTGCGTGATGAGGTCGGGTGAAATCTCTGCACGAAGACGGGAAGTGAGGGCAGGCATTTCAGTGGGTGTGCAGACGATGCCACTCCCACTTCACTCCACGCACCAGCCAGACCCAAGCCAGGCCCCTGAGCCCCCAACCCGCACCCCCTACCACCATCACCGACCCTATGAGGAAGTGCACTTTCCCCAAGATGTGGGTGAGGGATGGGTGCAGACTTTCTTTCCTGTCGTTGAAGTGCACAGTAAAATTTACACTAAAAGATATTTTACATCAAAACTGAATCATCCTCCATTAGGACCATGCAACATTTAGGGTCAACTTTAAAAAGTAAAAATCCTTCACCCTTACAGTCATGCATGCCTGCTGCCCCTAGCCCTGGTGGGAAGGTTAGCCGGTGCGTTCTGCAGTCGGCAAGGTAGGACTGCTCTATTTTCAGTAACTGATTTATCATTAATTGATTTGTGAAGATGTTGTAATGTTGTGAAGGTCTTTAGTGCTCTGGAATCCTCTAACTACACCCCACCCCCCCCCCCCCCCCCCCCCCGCGCAATCATATCTCTGGCTACCTGCGCTGATGTCTTAAATGTAGGTAAGGTTTTTCTGTGCCTACAAAAGTGGCCACATACACTGGCCTAAGTTAGTTAGGAGTAACTTTCAGCTGGCCAAATTTGCTTCTATGGCCAGAAGAGGCATAAGTGGCTTGTCACACCCTCGTTTGGAGAGAACAAACTAAACTAGAAAAAAAAACTGACTTACATTGGAGCAAGTTAAATGGGGAAATTTGCGATTTTTAAGTTACTCCAAAAAAAAAATGGGTTAACTCTTGGGGAAATTTGGGCCCAGAATCTCCCAATTTACCATGAATTAGAGTTAGACAAATGGGAGGGGATAAAAATATCTACTTTTTGAGAATTGCAAACTGATTAATTTTTGTGCTAGTTTCTCTGGGATCAAGTTTCAGCCGGAGTTGCTCCTATTTTTTTTTGAGCAAATAGTTTAGAATGGAGCATCTTAGAAATTGCAATTCTCGGCATTTAGTTTGCTCCAGTTGTAGAGAGTTAGAATAGTTCCATTTTCGAAAAGATTTTTTTTTTCTAAAAGGAGGGGGTGTCTAGCCACTTACGCCTGTTTTGCTAGTTTAAGCAGCAAAAACTTACTCCAAACTAACGTAGAATGAAGTGTAGATTTTTATACGCTCAGAAAAACCTTGCCTACACTTAGAATTCAGCTGCGCCTAGGGCCTGCAACGTTCCAACAGCGGGGAGAATACAGAGGTAAGTTTTAGTCCTGGTTTTGTTCTAAACAGTCGGCGCAGCTCACGGAGTTGCACCGTTCTAAGTGTGGGGGCAAACTTGGGCCCCATGTGTTGTAATCCTTCTTCAATATACAGTACATCTTCAATTATATTTCTTGGATTAAGAGCTTACATTGATAAAAATAAAAAGCTTACTTCAGCAACATTGTGATATGATTGGTGCTCAGCTTCAATTCTTTAATGGAACAAGCTACAGGGTCTTCTTGTTCCTGTGCTTCCTTTACAATGCTTCCAATTTCTGTCCAGTCAATCTGATTAGCTAAAGCACTGCGTATCACTCCAATAGCTTTATCAACAATGGTCAGATTGATCTCAATTAGCTCCCCCTTCACCTTATCATATTCCTATTGAACAGAGAAATATACACAAAATTATTTATATATTTACAACAACACGCATATATATATTTATAATATATAGGAGCATGGTCAAAGAAGTGGGTTTTTAAGGAGTGTCTTAAAGGAGGAGGAGAGTTAAAGGGGTAAAGTGAAGGAATTCCAGAACATGGAGGCTAGGCAGAGTTTGGAGCCGGGGGGGGGGGGGGGCGGAAGTGGTCAAGGCCATGAAAGGTTGGAAACACTAAGAATTTTAAATTTGAGGCATGGGGAAATAGGAGCCAAAGTAGGTCAGTGAGGACAGAGGTAATGATAAACAGGACTTGGTGTGTGATAAGATACAAGCAGCGGAGTTTTGGATGAGCCTCAGTTAATGGAGGACAAGGGCAGTCAAGAAAGCATTGGAATAGCCGAGTCTGAACATAACAAAAGCATACGTCAAGGTTTCAGCAGTAGATGGCCTGAGGTAGGAGCAGAGGCATGTGATATTATGGAGATGGAAGTCGATGGTTTTTGTGAAGACGACGACATGGGATCAGAAACTCAAACACTTTGTCTCCACTTACATATAAATATTAGTATTTTTCATAGCATAAACTATTAGAGTGCAAAGAAAGTTATTCATTTTGGGAATCTGAGCATTTAGATTTATATCATCAGGTGGCTTACCCTCTTGTGGCAGGTAGTGCATAATGAAGGAAGACTCAAATGGAGAAAAGAAGAAAGTAACTTCAAACAACTACACTGTAATCTATACAAAGGCAAAATATTGTGGATGCTGGAAATCTGTAATATAAACAGAAAATGCTGGAAATACTCAGCAGGTCAGGCAGCATCTGTGGAGAGGGAAACAGCTAATGTTTTAGATAGATGACCTTTCCTTAGAACTGAAAAATGTTACAGATGTAACCGATATTCAGAAAATACAGAGGCAGGGAAAGTGGGGGGTGGTGGTGGGGGAGAGGGGAGGATAGAATGAAAGGGAAGATCTGTGATAGGGTGGAAGGCAGTGATTAAATGACAAAAGTGATGATGGTGCAATACAAAAGGAGGTGGTAATAGGACAAGTAAAGAAACAAAAGATGGGTTTAGAAAAGCTGAAAATTACAAAAGCAGAATCACTACCAGCATCTGCTGTCTGAAAAAAAATCAGAGCAGTGGTTATGATCAGAAATTGGTGAACTCAATGTTGAGTCCGGAAGGCTGTAAAGTACCTAATCAAAAGAGGAGATGCTGTTCCTCAAGCTTCGGTTGGGCTTCATTTATAACTTTAAATGATATAGTGGTTTAACATGACAAATGATCCAAACTGCTTCACATCTGAGAAGAGAGATTTGGGATTTGTCAACATACACGTGGAAACTGATTCAAACAGGAAGAGGAGTGGGCCAAGTATGAAAGCTAGGGATACTCTCAAGGTGACTGTGTGGAGAAGGAAGGTGTGCTATTGCTGGAGATATGCTGAATAGGTTGGGACATGTAGGAGTGAAAGCAAGTGAATCATGGAAGTGAACCACCAATGAGACGGTGGAAGAGGATGGAGTGGTTAATTGTATTGAATGCCAGAGAAAGTTTGAGAAGAACACGGTTGCATAATGTATCATGGTTACAATCTCAGAGAATATCGGTGGTAACTTCGACCAACTTGGTCTCAATGCTATGGAAGGGCAGACGCCAGACTGAAGGGGTACAGGCATGGAATTATGAGAGGTGTGAACACCAATCTAGGTGGCAACATCGCAATCAAAAACATTGAGGAGCAAAAGAAAGCTGGATATAATTGGGAGAGGACGGGGGGGCTAACCATAGGATTGTTGAGGAGGGAGTGACAATGGCTACTTTTAATGGGGAAGGAACTGGTGTCTGAGCAAAGTCATTAATAATGTCAGTGAGTACTGGAACAAAGAGAGGTGATTAAGTGGTTAGGAGTTAGGTGTGGAGGAGATCATTCTCATAGGAAAGAAAGCTTGAGAGGGGGAAATGGGAAGAGGGGTTGGAGATGGGGTAAGGGAAAGGCTACAGCTGATGCAGCCACATAGTTTGTCTCAATCCGCTCTTCAAATCAAAAAAAATAAGGAAGTTATGCATACAAAATAGCAATTATACATGTAGACAGTGCCGCTGAAGACTACTTTAACTGTATGAATGATTGACTAATATTCATACAAAGTTACCAACTTACCATTGTATTGTATATTGTTACAGGTGTAATAATTTTTTACCTGATTCGCTTGTAAGGCATCCAATCTTTTCTCGTGGTCTTTACGAACATTATCCAATTTCTTCAACGCTTGTTTTTCCTTGAAACATAGAAACATAGAAGTATAGAAAATAGGTGCAGAAGTAGGCCATTCAGCCCTTCGAACCTGCACCGCCATTCAATAAGATCATGGCTGATCATTCCCTCAGTACACCTTTCCTGCTTTCTCTCCATAACCCTTGATCCCTTTAGCCGTAAGGGCCATATCTAACTCCCTCTTGAATATATCCAATGAACTGGCATCAACAACTCTCTGCGGCAGGGAATTCCACAGGTTAACAACTCTCTGAGTGAAGAAGTTTCTCCTCAACTCAGTCCTAAATGGCCTACCCCTTATCCTAAGACTGCGACCCTTGATTCTGGACTTCCCCAACATCGGGAACATTCTTCCCGCATCTAACCTGTCCAGTCCCGTCAGAATCTTATACGTTTCTATGAGATCCCCTCTCATCTTTCTAAACTCCAGTGAATAAAGGCCCAGCTGATCCAGTCTCTCCTCATATGACAGTCCAGCCATCCCTGGAATCAGTCTGGCGAACCTTCCCTCAATAGCAAGAACATCCTTCCTCAGATTAGGAGACCAAACCTAAACACAATATTCCAGGTGAGGCCTCACCAAGGCCCTGTACAACTGCAGTAAGACCTCCCTGCTCCTATACTCAAATCCCCTAGCTATGAAGGCCAACATGCCATCTGCCTTCTTCACCGCCTGCTGTACCTGCATGCCAACTTTCAATGACTGATGAACCATGACACCCAGGTCTCGTTGCACCTCCCCTTTTCCTAATCAGTCGCCATTCAGATAATATTCTACCTTCGTGTTTTTGCCCCCAAAATGGATAACCTCACATTTATCCACATTATACTGCATCTGCCATGCCACTCACCTAACCTGTCCAAGTTATCCCGCAGCCTCAGGGCAGGGAGGGAGTGAGGGAGTGTGGGCCTCAGTACACCCAGGGGAGTGAGGGAGGGAGGGAGTGTGGGCCTCAGGACCCCCAGGGCAGGGAGGGAGGGAGGGAGTGTGGGCCTCAATAGCCCCAGGGCAGGGGGAGGGGGGGGGAAGGGAGTGTGAGCCTGAGCCTCAGTACCCCCAGGGCAGGGAGGGAGTGTGGGCCTCATGAAATATATGGCATTATGCACACCAAACATTTTGTCCACAGTGATTATTAATGGTGCATCCTTACACATGGAAAGTTTCAAAATATGTTCACCTCTTTTAAAAGTGTTTGTAAACAATATTGCCCCTTGGGACGCGAGGTCGGCGTGGGGATATGCCATCGAATACTTCTCGGTGTGAGAAGCAGTTGGTAGCTGGGGTGCCACCAGGGGAGGTGGTAGCCGCCATATTTTTTCTGTTGACCGATTTTTCAGTGGCGGCCGCTGGTTTGGCCCGGCTACCAACATGCAGACCGGCACCCGCTCTTGGTTGCCAGGCTGCTAGCCCGGCCGATGCCCTCCCTGGTGGCCCAGTGGGTGCAACTAAAAAGGCTCCAGGGTTCGCAGCGGCCCTCCCTTTAAAAGGGGAGGAACGCTGTTATGAGTCAGCACGACGCAGCACGTCTGCGTCACATTGACATCATCGGCGTGGCGTTGATGTGCTGAGTGCAGTGCTGAGCATCACGTCCCGCAAACACTCAGTTAGCGCAACAAATGTTTTTTTCACTCAGAGGCCAAATCCGCGCTAGCGTAAAAAAACCTATAATTCGAATTAACCACCCCAAACCCAGCGCGGGGCAATTTCGGCCCCCTAATGTTTGCAGAACCTTGGAATTACTGGTTGAGTCATGTTCTTTATTTTCTATTTAGTGAAACTGTTAAAATGTAATACTTAATCTTGTGTTGCATTAATACAATTATTGTGAATACATAGAAACATAGAAAATAGGTGCAGGAGTAGGCCATTCAGCCCTTCTAGCCTGCACCGCCATTCAATGAGTTCATGGCTGAACATGAAACTTCAGTACCCCCTTCCTGCTTTCTCGCCATAACCCTTGATCCCCCGAGTAGTAAGGACTTCATCGAACTCCCTTTTGAATATATTTAGTGAATTGGCCTCAACTACTTTCTGTGGTAGAGAATTCCACAGGTTCACCACTCTCTGGGTGAAGAAGTTTCTCCTCATCTCGGTCCTAAATGGCTTACCCCTTATCCTCAGACTGTGACCCCTGGTTCTGGACTTCCCCAACATTGGGAACATTCTTCCTGCATCTAACCTGTCTAAACCCGTCAGAATTTTAAACGTTTCTAGGAGGTCCCCTCTCATTCTTCTGAACTCCAGTGAATACAAGCCCAGTTGATCCAGTCTTTCTTGATAGGTCAGTCCCGCCATCCCGGGAATCAGTCTGGTGAATCTTCGCTGCACTCCCTCAATAGCAAGAATGTCCTTCCTCAAGTTAGGAGACCTAAACTGTACACAATACTCCAGGTGTGGCCTCACCAAGGCCCTGTACAACTGTAGCAACACCTCCCTGCCCCTGTATTCAAATCCCCTCGCTATGAAGGCCAACATGCCATTTGCTTTCTTAACCGCCTGCTGTACCTGCATGCTAACCTTCAATGACTGATGTACCATGACACCCAGGTCTCGTTGCACCTTCCCTTTTCCTAATCTGTCACCATTCAGATAATAGTCTGTCTCTCTGTTTTTACCACCAAAGTGGATAACCTCACATTTATCCACATTATACTTCATCTGCCATGCATTTGCCCACTCACCTAACCTATCCAAGTCACTCTGCAGCCTAATAGCATCCTCCTCGCAGCTCACACTGCCACCCAACTTAGTGTCATCCGCAAATTTGGAGATACTGCATTTAATCCCCTAGTCTAAATCATTAATGTACAATGTAAACAGCTGGGGCCCCAGCACAGAACCTTGCGGCACCCCACTAGTCACTGCCTGCCATTCTGAAAAGTACCCGTTTACTCCTACTCTTTGCTTCCTGTCTGACAACCAGTTCTCAATCCACGTCAGCACACTACCCCCAATCCCATGTGCTTTAACTTTGCACATTAATCTCTTGTGTGGGACCTTGTCGAAAGCCTTCTGAAAGTCCAAATATACCACATCAACTGGTTCTCCTTTGTCCACTTTACTGGAAACATCCTCAAAAAATTCCAGAAGATTTGTCAAGCATGATTTCCCTTTCACAAATCCATGCTGACTTGGACCTATCATGTCACCATTTTCCAGATGCACTGCTATGACATCCTTAATAATTGATTCCATCATTTTACCCACTACTGAGGTCAGGCTGACCGGTCTATAATTCCCTGTTTTCTCTCTCCCTCCTTTTTTAAAAAGTGGGGTTACATTGGCTACCCTCCACTCCATAGGAACTGATCCAGAGTCAATGGAATGTTGGAAAATGACTGTCAATGCATCCGCTATTTCCAAGGCCACCTCCTTAAGTACTCTGGGATGCAGTCCATCAGGCCCTGGGGATTTATCGGCCTTCAATCCCATCAATTTCCCCAACACAATTTCCCGACTAATAAAGATTTCCTTCAGTTCCCCCTCCTTACTAGACCCTCTGACCCCTTTTATATCCGGAAGGTTGTTTGTATCCTCCTTAGTGAATACCGAACCAAAGTACTTGTTCAATTGGTCTGCCATTTCTTTGTTCCCAGTTATGACTTCCCCTGATTCTGACTGCAGGGGACCTACGTTTGTCCAATACAGTCCAACGATTCTGATTTTTGAGCCAAAGATAAACTTTAGATATAAATAAGTGAAGTAACAGTCACTATACTTCGTAATGCATTATGTTCAAGAAAGTTTTAAGTAGGGCAAGCCACAATTTAATAAAACTTCCAATGATTTAAAATTGAATAATAAAACATTAGAACATTCTGGTCTATAATTCCATGGGTTCCCTCTCTCGCCATTCTTAAATAGCGGAGTGACATGCACCGTTTCCCAATCTAAAGGGACGTTTCCTGAAATCGAGAGAACTTTGGAAGTTTATAGTTAGGACATTTGCAATGTGCTCACCTACTTCCTTTAAAACCCTGGGATGGAAAGCATCTGATCCTGGAAATGTGTCACTCTTCAGTGCCATTACTTTCTTTATTACTGCTATTTACTTACGTTAATTTTATTGTGTCCCTGTCCCGGATTCAGTGTTAGTTTCCTTGGGATTTCTGGCATGCTATCCTCTTCCTCTACCGTAAATACTAACGCAAAATAATTGTTCAACATGTCCGCCATTTTCTTATTACCACTGACAATATCAGTTTTCAAGGAGCCAGCATTGCTCCTGGCCACCCTCTTTTTCCTAATATAATTGCAAAAATTCTGTGTGTTGATTTTGATATCCCTTGCAAGTTTATTTTCATACTCCCTTTTTGTAGGTCTATTTGTTCTGTCACCCTTTGCTGTTCTTTGTATCTTTCCCATTCACGAGGATGTGTTATTTTTTGCATTTTTGTTTGCTTCTTCTTTTAGTTTTATGCTGTCCCTTACCTCTTTAGTTGGCTGTTTTTTGGCAAGTAGAGCTATTGCCCCTCAGAGGTATAAACTGATTCTGTATCACATTAAATTATTTTTTGATCACCTCCCACTGATCATCTGTTGTTTTACCCATTAACAGATTTGCCCAATTTACTGTGGACAGTCTCCGTCTCATCCCGTTGAAGTCGGCCTTACCTAAATGCTATTTAGCAGCTGTGCAGCAGTCCTAACATTTAGCCTCACACGTATAAAAGTTGTTCCATAACATTAAAAAAACTTAAGCATAACTATCAGAAAAATGAAAATATTACTGAAACCTCAAGACATTTTTCATATAAACAAAATAATAATTTGCTCTTCCATTTTTGGATGAGATAATGTCACTGTACAAACAAAATACAGCAGAGAAATATAAGGGACAAATAAGAGCAGCTTCATATATATTTGATCAACAGTATGGTATTTTCCATGGTTTTTCATGCTTCATATGAAAATATTTAGTTTCCAGCATGTCTGCTTTCCAAAGCAGTCCAATCAGATGACGTTTGGTAACAAATCTGTTAAATGCCAGATTGATTACTTTTTTAATTTTAATTATAGATACATGGATTGATCCAGACATTTCTTAAATCCTTAGTTTTAATAGAATGCAATCTAACAAATTTGTTGAAAATGCAGTAAAACGGTTAGTGATGTGATAAATTAGTGCTGTGGTTTCTATTATCATACTTTCTAAGATGAAAATAGTTTCAAACAGTGGCAAAAAAAAGTGTTCCAGAATGCTGTGTTTACAGACAAATTGTCAGATACACAGTAGTTTCAGTGTATCCTTTTGGTAAGGAACCTCAAAGACTAATGAAAGTCTTTTCGCAAATCTGTTGAAATCTGATAAACAGTTTTTAGTTAAGAGTGATACAGAGACAGACAACTCTTTAGCTCTGGTAACTGTGTTTTTGCGTGTGAGCGGGGGAGGGTGAGATGAAGAGAGAACTTGAATAATACATTTAATAACTAAATTAGTATATTAAATTTTTCAGGGTTGTTTAAAGACAGATAAAACTTACCTGATGTAAAGCCTTTATGTCTATTTTCTGGCTTTCCAATTTTGAGTAAAACTCATCAACTGCCTAAACAAAAAATATATTTTTACAAAGTCAGTATAAAATATTAAATATGAACAACAAACAGTAGCATTTATGTTGCTGTGGTTCTATTGCATAGATATTGGACGCCCTCTAATTCCCCCTCCCAAAGTAGCTCTGACCAATATTGAATAAACTATTCAGCATAGAATGGATATCACACCCAAGATCAATCTTGTCTTCACCTGTCTCTACATGTGTACTTCCAATAGAAGTGGTTAGATAGTGATTATGAGCAGAAACTTTGCCCAATTTTCCTCTCCTTAACCCACGGGCACTGAAACCAACTGCAGTATCCCTATCAGCACCCTAGCTGACATAAACTAACTCAGTACAGACCAAGAATGAATGTAGGACCTTCCTTGTCTGTATGGATCAGCTATTCACTAATCTATTGTTGGAATAATATTTCTTATATGGCTTTTCTCACTACAAGTTTTATCACATAATTCTGCAAATGATTTTATTCCTATGTAACACATACACAAAAAATTTTAAACCTATAGTTTAAACTCAAATATAAACAAAGTATAAATTCTATTAATTTGCACTTCATCCTCAATGTTTAGATGGCAAGAGTCTTCCACTGAATATGATCGGCCATGATCATATTGAACGGCGGTGCAGGCTCGAAGGGCCAAATGGCCTGCTCTTGCACCTATTTTCTATGAATAGCAATATTTGCAGCATAAATTGAATCCATTGCATACTAGTATTAATGCTGTACCTCTAGTTCTTGACAACAATTAAAAATTTTTAAACCACAAATGGGAACAAAATGTTAATGATTGTTTTACAGCATTTCCTCGATCAAGCAAAGAGATTACTGCATTCAACTGTGACATAATTAATCTCCATGAAAGACTACATATAGAAGGGAAAACACAGCGTACATAAATCCAAGTTCTTTACTTTTCTGTTTCTTTATAAAAGGCTATAGAGGAGCAATTTGTTTTGAATTGAGAAATAACCTTAAACATATCAACAAGAAACTTTTACATACTTTTGGCTTTTATGTACACAATGCAAGAGCTCAATTTTCCTCTTTGCCGATTTTTGCCGCCAAGGAGGATTAACGGCTGATTTTTTTGTGCCCGATTGTGCCAAAAAAAAGTTGCAACTTCACTTGCCAAAGTAAAATTTAATTTTGGCACTGCAGTTCCCGAAGTTAAGCCTGGGGGATGTGCCTGCGCATCCAGAAAACTTCCTGGTCTGGATCAAGAGCTTTCGGATCGTTGCTGGATGTGGACATTTAAATTTTAGCTGAAAAAGATGGACCAAGAGTTTTCTAGCACAAGAAATAGAACCCTGCTGAGAACAAAGGGGGGACCAAGGTGTGTGTGTGCGAGGGGTGTGCGGGGAGTGCGTGTGCGTAAAATTCCCCCTGCGGGGTTAACGAACACCTCATGACTCTTCGCCTTACCCTATCCCGGAACCAATGCGCCAGAGTCATCAATGCGTACGCCCCAACACTTGATGCAACGGATGAGGCTAAAGAGGGTTTTTATTCCAACCTTGAGACAGCCCTGTCCCGCGCCCCCACGGGCGACAAATTGATCCTCCGAGCTGACTTTAATGCCAGGGTCGGCAAAGACACAGCCCTCTGGGGAGGCGTGATTGGCAGAGAGGGGACAGGGAAAGTCAACTCCAGCGTTACCCTACTCCTGACAAAATGTTTCATCACCAACACCCTGTTTCGCCAGAGGGACAAATACAAGGCATCGTGGCAACACCCTCGTTCCAAACGCTGGCACCTGCTCGTCCGAGCCAGGGATCGCAAGGATGTGCGCATCGCCCGTGCCATGACAGGAGCCGACGACTGCTGGACGGACCATCACCTAATCCAATCCATCATCAATATAAACATAGCCCCAGAACTGAGGAGACAGCAGAAGCAGTGCCGCAAAAAAGTTAATGCTGGGGTACTTAAAGACCCAGCTAAGAGAGCCCTAAATAGCCAGCGCATCACAGCTAATCTGGCGTGCCTTGATGACCCTGAGATACTGAATGCTCACAGTGCTTGGTCTGCCCTCCAGGTTTCCTTAACCAGTGTCTGTGAAGAGACACTTGGTTACTCAACCAGAAAACACCAGGACTGGTTTGATGAAAATGATGAGGAGATCCAAGAACGAATAGATCGTAAGCGCAGAGCATTTCTGACCCTCAAGCAACAACCCAACTCAAAGCAACGTTACAGACGGCTCAAGGCTGAGGTCCAACAAAAAACCAGGGACCCAAAGAACAGGTGGTGGATGGAGAAAGCACAGGAGATACAACAACTGGCCGACAGCCACGATGAGGATTCTTCATTGCAGTCAAGGCCACCTACGGTCCAGGATAGTCGATGTATTCACTGAGGCACATTAAAGCATGGGCCTTACGCTTAACATCCATAAGACAAAGGTCCTCCATCACTGTCCTCGCCGCACAGCACTGTCTCCCAGTCATCAAGATCCACGGCGCAGCCCTTGACAAAGTGGATCACTTCCCCTACCTCGGGAGCCTTTTATCAACAAAGGCAGACATTGATGTAGAGATTCAACATTGCCTCCAGTGCGCCAATGCAGCCTTTGGCCGCCTGAGGAAAAGAGTGTTCGAAGACCAGGCCCTCAAATCTACCACCAAGCTCATGATCTACAGGGCTGTAGTAATACCTGCCCTCCTGTATGGATCAGAAGCATGGACAATGTACAGAAGACACCTCAAGTCGCTGGAGATATATCACCAACGATGTCTCTGCAAGATCCTGCAAATCCCCTGGGAGGACAGGCGCACCAACATCAATGCCCTCGCCCAGACTAACATCCCCAGTATTGAAGAACTGACCACACTCGATCAACTTCGCTGGGCAGGCCACATCGTTCGCATGCCAGACACGAGGCTCCCTAAGCAATTGCTCTATGCAGAGCTCCTTCATGGCAAACGAGCCAAAGGTGGGCAGCAGAAACGTTACAAGGATACTCTCAAAGCCTCCCTGGTAAAGTGTGACATCATCACTGACACCTGGGAGTCTCTGGTCAAAGACCGCCCTAGGTGGAGAAAGTGCATCCGGGAGGGCGTTGAGTTCTTCGAATCTCAACACCGCGAGCAGGCTGCGGAAGGAGCGTGCGGCAAATCAGTCCCACCCCTTCTTCCCCCGACTAATGTCTGTCCCACCTGTGACAGGGACTGTGGTTCTCACATTGGACTGTTCAGCCACCAAAGGACTCACTTTAGGAGTGGAAGCAAGTCTTCCTCGTTTCCGAGGGACTGCCTATGATGATGATTTTCATCTTTGCAGAGGAAGGTTTCACAGATCAACCTGAAATACAGGAGGCATAAGATAGCTCATGGGAATGAGTGGGGAGAGCACTGAGCTAACGAGATCGCTCCTGGACACAATGGGTGGGGTGAGGGGATGCCGGGACAGATGGATGAGGGAGGGAGGGAGGGGATGTCGGGACAGATGAGGAAGGGAGGGAGGGAGGGAGGGAGGGGCTATCAGGACAGATGAGGCAGGGAGGAGATGCCGGAGATGAGGGAGGGAATGTTAGAGGTAGCTGCTGTAGTATCAACTGCTGCCACTCAGATTTCAATCCCCAGACCAACCTCAGGTACTGTGCCGTGGGTTGAGCCACAGGCTGAAAACGAGTCCGAAGAGGAATCCGGGCCTTCCACAATGCCGTCTGCTATGTCTGTCCCTGTCCAACCCTACTAACAACAAATGCGCCGTCGCGCAGAAAACAGAAGAGATCTTGGGGTCGGGGGGGGAGGAAGCAGAAATCTGTGACAACGGACACGGGTAGGGGCAGAGGCAACAACTGGGGCAAGAGGGGCGCACAGCGCTAAGGTCTTTGAATAAGGAGGAGGAGAGATGGCTGCAGCTGGAGTTTGTTTGTTTGTTGCTGCTACTTGTTGTTTTCTTGATTGAAAAGTTTTAAGTTGGATACAAATTTTTTTACTAAAGTTAAGTACAACTGTACCAACCTAATTTTTAAAAATTTAACCAGAATCCTGTACATTATTTTTTTGAATTAAAGCAACATAAACAAACACACCATTACATACATTATTATGTAGATTATTTTTTCACACTAACAGGTGCAAAGAATCAACACTGTCAGGCCATTTAGCCTTCAGGTAGCAAAGTGATCACGGATTAGCCACTGACGCAAGTCTCTAGCTATGGCTATAGATGCATGAGGCCGCCTCCTCCGCCGTCATCCTGCAGGTTGAGGTGGTGGCATTGGTTCATCCTCCTCCTTCTGCTGCTGGTCCTCCTCCTCCTCCTCCTCCTCATTGTCAGCCTCCTCGTCTTCCTTCTCCCCTCAGGAGGATCTTCAATGTCCAGTACCTGTCCCCTCATGATGGCCAAGTTGTGAAGCATGCAGCACACGACAGTGAACTGACCAATGTGGTGAGGGGCGTATAGCAGGTAACCTCCAGAGTGGTCCAGGCATTGGAAATGCTGTTTCAGTATGCCAACTGTCCATTCTATGATGCTCCGTGTCGTTATGTGCGACACGTTGTACCGACGCTCTGGTTCAGTGCGGGGATCGTGTGGGGGGTGGGGGGGGGGGGGGGGAGGGGGTCATAAGCCAAGTGGTGAGCTCGTATCCTTTGTCCCCGAGCAACCAGCTGTGTCCATCTGGCAGCTCCTGAAACATCACAGATATAGCGCTCTCACGTAAGATGAAAGCATTATGGATGCTACCTGGATCTTTGGCATCCACTGCCATGATCCAATGTATATCATCGCAGATGAGCTGGACGTTTAGGGAGTGGAACCCTGTCCTTTTGCGATAAACCTCAGTTGTCCAAAGGTGCTCTCAAGGTGATGTGTGTACAGTCAATCGCACCTTGTATCTTATGGAAGCCAGAAATTCTGGAGAACCCCACAGCCCTGTCTCGCATTGACTGCATAGTCATAGGAAAATTGATGAACTGGTTCCTTTTGGCATACAGTGCAGCAGTCACCTGTGGAATGCAGCAATGTGCGGCGTGCTGCGAGATACAGCATATGTCCCCAGTTGATACCTCAAAATGAGCCAGAAGCATAGAAGACAAGTGACCTTCACTTCCACAGGTAGGGCAGTCCTCCTGCCACTTCTTGGCGTGAGTCTGGGGCCCAGATAAGGCGAGGGCCCAGGGGCAGCACAGGCCAGCCCATACTGCGATGTGCGTGCGCGTTCGGTCTGTACAGCAGAGCTGGTCTCCAGTTCGTCTTGGGTAATCCTTGCCACTGGACCAAGACCTAGTTCTGTCAAGCCCGTGTGGTGGCTGGTGTGGTTAAAAAAAATCCAAGCACAGGCATCTTCCACCCTCCAAGATGTTGTTCGGGATCTGGAATATCAGGTCCTGCATTGAAACCTGTGAACTCATCCCTTTTTGGCGTGGAAGCAAGTCATCCTCGCTTCGAGGGACTGCCTATGATAATGATGATGATCTTGGCTGTATGTCTGTCCTGATTAGCTGGCAGATCTCGGTGATGATCCCCTTTCTGAATCGCAGCCTGCGAATGCAGTCTGCCTCACTCAGGTGTAGGTATGAGCACCTCTCCCTCTAGTTTTAATCAGGGTATGGCATCCTCCCAATCAATCCCTGAACTATCTGGTTTCTCCAATGTTGGCGTCGCATTATTCGTCGCCTCTGCATGGCATGCATGCAAAACAACCTTATGACATGAGACATAGTCAGAATAGCACCCATAATTATTATTGTTGTTGTTGTTATTATTGTTATTGTGAGACAGTACTTACTGAAGCATTCACACCTTTGTTGGGTGACGCTCTAGTAGAATGGACCACACCCTGGTCTGCGCAACACTAGGCTCTGCCTCTATGGAGATGCGACGCACAATGATTTATGGCACTTTAATAATAACTTTGGACGAAATGTGTCTATTTGCTGCTGTGCACGAAACTGTAATGCTGTCTCCGATGCTCACCGGGCTCGAGGCACAGGTCGGAGTGCCAGCCGGCAGGATCGCTCCCTTGGCCGGCCAGAAACACAGGAGATCGGCACTCAGCTTGGAAAAAAGCCCGGGGGGGTGGAATCCAAGCACCAAGCTCCTGTGCTTGTGTCCGGCCGAGGGAGCAATCCTCCAACCCGTACCTGGATTGTATGGTGGGGTGGTGCCTTCTCACATAACATTCTCATTCTCACAATCTAAACATTATGCGGAAAAAATTACATTTCTAACATTCTGTGGGAAAAATTAAATTTCTAACATTCTGTGGGAAAAATCAGCTTTCCAAGTTATTTTCCGAATTCCCTCTGCAAAAATCATCATGAATGTGTGTTTTAAATTGTCTTCTTCCCTCGCTCCAAAAACTCAGCGCCGATTTTTTTAAGTTAACTTAGGGTTTTACTGATTGGTACTTAAGGCCATTCTGCGCCGTCCTTAAAAAAAATTGGTGTTGGTGAAAATCGGTTAAAGCGTCAAAAAAGGCCAAAAACAGCACGGAAATCAGTTTTCACCCAGACCTGCAACAAAAAATTTGCCGTACAAAAAATTCGGCACTGACAGTCGCCGCTGGCATACAAACTTTGAGGAAAGTTGGAAATTCATGATTGCTCCCAAAAAATCAGCGGACGCCAAAAAAACAGGGTCCAATGGTGGTGAAAGTTGAGCCTCAAGAATGTGAGCTGGACATTCCCAACAAAAAAGGTAATTGATAAAAAATTGTTTAGTCTCTTTGGTGTATGCAACCGAATACAAAAATCCCAGGTAAATAATCCCCCTTTAAAGACAGAAATGCTATTCAGTTACTGATGTTTTTGCCTACATTTTTTGCTACAAAAAAAATTCAGTTACTGAAAACCCAATCCATGTCAAAACAGTATACCAGTACGAACACCAAAACAGAAATAAGAATACTCCTAAATTACAGCCAACATCATACAATGAGTGTACTCTTAAGATACTGCACTGTTCACGGGAAGCCTTGTTCGCAAGCAGTTCAAATCGGAAATTCATGCACATTCTATATACGAGTGTTACAGCAAGGGATCAATGTACTTCTTGAAAAATCTATCAAATTTGTACACAATTAAGAAATAAGTGTCATATATTGACCTCCCATTACCAGGCAACCCATGCCTATGCCTGAAGAAGACTGAATATTTCACAAAATAATGAGATGAAAAGGAAATGTATAAAATCCAAAATTATCACCTTATCAAATGAGTCGAATTCTATGCAAGAATAGTTTTCATGCTGTGCAAAAAGAAATGGATGAAATTCCTCGTAGCTGTAAAAAAAGGAAAACATTTATTTTTAAATAGATCGTCTAATTACTCTACAACCAGACTATAATGTGAGAAGTATTAGACTTACGTTAGTAACTCTTCAGGTGGCTTGCTAGGATCCAAACTTGGTTTTTTTTCTCGTTTCTGTATTATATAACCCTAACCAGAAATAATTAATACAATTTTTGTGTATTTCATGGTAATAAGTCGGTACATCATTTTTTAAAACACAACTCTCATCGATGAACTTTTAGTCTATCTAAAGGGAGTAAAGGAGAACTGCACCTTGGCTCTCAAAAAAAAGTAAGCTTATATTAAAAGAAAATAGCTTGTTAGATTTTCAAATCATTATAATGGTTCATACTGTTACCCTCGAGTCAGAATTAGACTCTGGATTACAATATTAGAGTTTGCACTAAACTAAGGTCGCACAATGGCCCTGAAATTCCAGTTAGAGACTTCCCACGGGCACTTGCCTCCGACCGGAGAATTTTTACAAAATTACCTGGTGGTCTCAGATGCGCCTGCGATTCTGGTGGGAAGGCCGTCTCTTCCCACGCTGCAAAGCGCGCTCCCGTCCCCGAGGTTCCCACGCAGAAGGTGCAGTCACGTGTGGCTGTTCAACCAATCAGGTACAGTATTCTCAATTAATAGCAATGGGAACTCCGTATCTACGAGTTCTCATTGCTATTAATTGAGGAAAAAAAAACAAACACAATAACACCAATTAAAAAATAAAAAGCACACCTCATATAATTAAAATTAATTGAAATTAAAATTAATAAATATCTTAGAGAAAAAAAATTGAGTTTTTAAAAAGTTTTAAAATTATGGTTTAAAATACATTTAACGTAGTGGGCAGGGTTTTAAAAAATAAAGTGTATTTTTAATTTTATTTTTTATGTTTTAAGACTCTTATGCCTGTAAAAGTAGGCTAAGCGCCTGCTTTTATCAGACGCAGAGTTTTGAGGACATTTGCTGGGCAAGATATGGGTAAATACCGCAATCTTGCCCTTGCAAATGTCCTCGCCCCTGAGATACGGATGATCTGTCATCCTTGACAGATCGGAAAAGCCAGTTTTCAGCGCATGCGCATTGTGCGCTGAAAAAGGGCTTTTCCGATGTCTTCCCGGGTCCGTAGACACTCTGTATGAACCCGGGGAGGCCAAAATTTCTGGGCCAATATATTGAACCATCAACATAAAGTGGTGGGAAACAGCTTTGTGACACCGCAGTTATTCCTCACTGAATTTCTGATCTTAGTTGTGCCACTCCAGTAAAACATAGCAGGTACAACTTAGGAACAAGCCATTGGGCTCAACAAGTCCGTGTCAGCACTTGCCCTCCATACAGGAAAATAGGCCTAGTTACACTTATTTGCCCTGTTCCCGTATCCCCTTATCCCCCTTTCTTCATCTACCAATCCAATCTAATCTTAAATGTTGCCATATCCTCACAACTCTGTGCAAAGAAGGTGCTCTTACTCTTTTCTAAGGATCTTGACTTTAATCTGGTATCTATGGCCCCTCATTTTAGACCCATCAACTACTGGAATCAGTATGCTTCTGTCTACCTTGCCACATCCTTACATCATTTTAAACTCTTCTTTCATATCATTCCATAATCTATGTCGTTATAACAAGAAAGTCTCAATCCTTCAAGTTTCTCTTCAATTTGTATTTCCTCATACCTGGTAGCATCTAGTGAGTCTGTGTTGTACCCTCTCTAAAGCTTCAATATCCTGCTAGTAGCACAGAGGCCAAAACTATGCACAGTACTCTAACCGAGGTCTTATTTAATATAGGCTCATCGTTACCTCTTGGCTTGTATATTGTATACCTCAGGATAAACCCCAGAATTCCATTAGCTTTATTATGGTCTTATCAACCTGAGGTGTTGCCTATAACGTCCCATGAGCCTGTACCCCACTAAATCCCCAAGCTTTTCCACAGCACTAAGCCTACTTCCATTCAGAGTATAATTACTGCCATTACTTTTTTAAAACCCAAAATGTATTGCCATACGCTTACTGACAACGAATTTCATCTGCCACTTTTTAAGCCCATTCTTATCAATATCCTTTTGCAGCTTCCTTTGATATGCTAAAGAATTAATTATACCTCCTATTTTGGCATCATCTACAAATTTTGACATAATTTCCTGTATACAGTGATTGATATACATAAGGATGGTATCCGGAACAGGGAGATCCAAATACAGAATGGAGGAAAATAACTTACAGAAAGAGGGAGACTTAATATCACAAAGGAGATAATATTACACAAGTCTACCTGTCCTTTAAAGCTATTTGTCATCTCCATAAATTCCTCAGCCTTCTGTAGAGCAGCCAGAAGCTTCTCTCCATCTAGAAATGAAAACTGAAAATTAATATAACCAGTGAAGACAAGCATTAACAGAATTTCAAGCTCTGAAAATTAAAGCAGAAAAAGTAAAAATATGTCTAATTTACAAAAATGTATTAAAATTATTCATACCAGAGATTGCAATTATTTTGACAATAATATCTAAATGTATCTTATGGTCATGTTATGCCATTAATTTAAAGTTTAAATTATTTAAATAAAATGTATTATTTTAAATAACACTAATAAAATCAAGGTTCACAGCTCCTATAAACTTACCTTTAGACAAATCAAAATCTTGGCCTACTTTTGCACTACCAGAGAATCCAAACTTCATCAGGCAATGTTCAATCAATGTTGCTCCATAAGCTTTAAAATGAAAGAGATGTTGTGATAGATATGATATGAAATGTGATGAAATTTCCTATGATCAATTTTTTTCAATATCTATTCTGAAAGCTGGCAGGCTGCTTTAAATCTATTTTATTGCAGGCTCATTGTGAATTTAGAATTATCCACATCGTACACATGCTTGAAAATGACATTCTACAGTTGACAGGTGGTTGCAAAGATTCTATATGACCTAGATGTGTTTAAAACTTTTAAATTACAAATCCATTAGAAGGGGGTGAAGGGTTATAGAAACATAGAAAATAGGTGCAGGAGTAGGCCATTCGGCCCTTCTAGCCTGCACCGCCATTCAATGAGTTCATGGCTGAACATGCAACTTCAGTACCCCATTCCTGCTTTCTCACCATACCCCTTGATTCCCCTAGTAGTAAGGACTTCATCTAACTCCTTTTTGAATATATTTAGTGAATTGGCCTCAACAACTTTCTGTGGTAGAGAATTCCACAGGTTCACCACTCTCTGGGTGAAGAAATTCCTCCTCATCTCGGTCCTAAATGGCTTCCCCCTTATCCTTAGACTGTGTCCCCTGGTTCTGGACTTCCCCAACATTGGGAACATTCTTCCTGCATCTAACCTGTCTAACCCCGTCAGAATTTTAAACGTTTCTATGAGGTCCCCTCTCATTCTTCTGAACTCCAGTGAATACAAGCCCAGTTGATCCAGTCTTTCTTGATAGGTCAGTCCCGCCATCCCGGGAATCAGTCTGGTGAACCTTCACTGCACTCCCTCAATAGCAAGAATGTCCTTCCTCAGGTTAGGAGACCAAAACTGTACACAATACTCCAGGTGTGGCCTCACCAAGGCCCTGTACAATTGTAGCAACACCTCCCTGCCCTTGTACTCAAATCCCCTCGCTATGAAGGCCAACATGCCATTTGCTTTCTTAACCGCCTGCTGTACCTGCATGCCAACCTTCAATGACTGATGTACCATGACACCCAGGTCTCTTTGCACCTGCCCTTTTCCTAATCTGTCACCATTCAGATAATAGTCTGTCTCTCTGTTTTTACCACCAAAGTGGATAACCTCACATTTATCCACATTATACTTCATCTGCCATGCATTTGCCCACTCACCTAACCTATCCAAGTCGCTCTGCAGCCTCATAGAATCCTCCTTGCAGCTCACACTGCCACCCAACTTAGTGTCATCCGCAAATTTGGAGATACTACATTTAATCCCCTCGTCTAAATCATTAATGTACAGTGTAAACAGCTGGGGCCCCAGCACAGAACCTTGCGGTACCCCACTAGTCACTGCCTGCCATTCTGAAAAGTCCCCATTTACTCCTACTCTTTGCTTCCTGTCTGACAACCAGTTCTCAATCCATGTCAGCACACTACCCCCAATCCCATGTGCTTTAACTTTGCACATTAATCTCTTGTGTGGGACCTTGTCGAAAGCCTTCTGAAAGTCCAAATATACCACATCAACTGGTTCTCCCTTGTCCACTCTACTGGAAACATCCTCAAAAAATTCCAGAAGATTTGTCAAGCATGATTTCCCTTTCACAAATCCATGCTGACTTGGACCTATCATATTACCTCTTTCCAAATGCACTGCGATGACATCCTTAATAATTGATTCCATCATTTTACCCACTACCGATGTCAGGCTGACCGGTCTGTAATTCCCTGTTTTCTCTCTCCCTCCTTTTTTAAAAAGTGGGGTTACATTGGCTACCCTCCACTCCATAGGAACTGATCCAGAGTCAATGGAATGTTGGAAAATGACTGTCAATGCATCCACTATTTCCAAGGCCACCTCCTTAAGTACTCTGGGATGCAGTCCATCAGGCCCTGGGGATTTATCGGCCTTCAATCCCATCAATTTCCCCAACACAATTTCCCGACTAATAAGGATTTCCCTCAGTTCCTCCTCCTTACTAGACCCTCCGACCCCTTTTATATCCGGAAGGTTGTTTGTGTCCTCCTCAGTGAATACCGAACCAAAGTACTTGTTCAATTGGTCCGCCATTTCTTTGTTCCCCGTTATGACTTCCCCTGATTCTGACTGCAGGGGACCTACGTTTGTCTTTACTAACCTTTTTCTCTTTACATATCTATAGAAACTTTTGCAATCCGTCTTAATGTTCCCTGCAAGCTTCTTCTCGTACTCCATTTTCCCTGCCCTAATCAAACCCCTTGTCCTCCTCTGCTGAGTTCTAAATTTCTCCCAGTCCCCGGGTTCTCTGCTATTTCTGGCCAATTTGTATGCCACTTCCTTGGCTTTAATGCTATCCCTGATTTCCCTTGATAGCCACGGTTGAGCCACCTTCCCTTTTTTATTTTTACGACAGACAGGAATGTACAATTGTTGTAGTTCATCCATGCGGTCTCTAAATGTCTGCCATTGCCCATCCACAGTCAACCCCTTCAGTATCATTCGCCAATCTATCCTAGCCAATTCACGCCTCATACCTTCAAAG